>NW_025214106.1:15616-32433 GCF_004010195.1 Chiloscyllium plagiosum | reverse complement strand
CACTCCCCCCCAAACCGTGTCTCTGGTACTGTGAGACAGCTGCGCTCACCACTGAGACACCGTGCCCCCCTCCCCTCCCCCAAACCGGCTCCCTGGTACTTTGAGACAGCTGTGTTAACCACTGAGACACCATATCCCAATTCCCCACCCCATCCCTCCAACCGGGTCCCTGGTACTGTGAGACAGCCGTACTAAACACTGAGACACTATGCCCCCCTCCACCTCCCTCACAAACCGGGTCCCTGGTACTGAGAGACAGCCGTGCTAACTACTGAGTCGCCATGCACCCTCCCCCTCCCGCTGTCCCCCAATCAGGGTCCCTAGTACTGTGAAACAACCATGCTAACCACTGAGACACCTTTCCCCCATCCCTGCCCCCTCCCACGAAACGGAGTCACTGCGCGCTGTAGTACTGGGGAAAATGTAATTAAAAGTGAGCTTAGAGCGATGATGTTGTGGCCAAAACAGAGACGTGGGTTTCTCAGGGGCAGGAATGGTTGGTGACTGTTCCAGGGTTTAGAACATTTAAAAAGAATAGGGAGGAGGTAAAAAGAGGAGGGGGTGTAGCACTGCTAATCAGAGAGGGTATCACAGCTACAGAAGTTACCATTAGCGAGGAAAGTCTGCCTACTGAGTCAGTATGGGTGGAAATTAGGAACAGTAAGGAAGCAATAACCTCATTAGGGGTTTACTACAGCCCCCCAATAGAAGTAGGGAGATTAAAGAAAGCATAGGTCGGCAGAGTTTGGAAAAGTGTGAATGGAATAGGGTAGTTGTAATGGTTGACTAATTTTCCTAATATTGATTGGGACCTCCTTCCAGCAGATGGTTTGGAAGGAGCTGTTTTTGTAAGGTGTGTTCAGGAAGGTTTCCTAACTCACTATGTTGACAGGCCGATGAAGGGAAAGGATTCGGTAATGAGCTGGGGCAGGTGTCAGATCTTGCGGTGGGAGAGCATTTTGGTGATAGTGAGCACAACTGCCTCATATTCTACATAGCTATGGAGGAGGAGAGAAGCAGGTACAATGTGAGGATATTTAGTTGGGGAAAAGGAAACTATGATACCATCAGACTGCATTGTGAAGCATGGACTGGGAGCAATTGTTCCATGGAAAGGGCACTATAGACATGTGGAGACAGTTTAAGGAACAGTTGTTGCGAGTGATGCACAAATGTGTTTCTCTGAGACAGGCAAGAAGGGGTAAGATAACGGAACCTTGTATGACGAGAGCGGAGGAGCTTCTCGTCAAAAGAAAGAAGGCAACTTACATAAGGTGGAGGAAGCAAGGGTCTTGCTCAGTTCGAGAGGATTACAGGCAGGCAAGGAAGGAGCTCAAAAATGGTCTGAGGAGAGTCAGGAGGGGGCAGGAAAAAGGCTTGGCAGGAAGGATTAGGGAGAATCTAAAGGCATTTGCACATATCTGAGGAATAAGAGAATGATCAAAGAAAGTGTAGGGGCGATCAGGGATAGCATAGGGAACTTGTGTATAGAGTCTGAGGAGGTAGGGGAAGCCCTAAGTGAGTTTTTTGCTTCTGTCTTTACGAAAGCAAAGGACCTTGTAGTGAATTAAACCATTGAGGAGCAGGTAAGCATGCAGCAACAGATAGATTGAGAACGCGGATGTGTTGAAAATTTTGACAAACATTAATATTAACAAGTCGCCAGGGCCAGACCAGATTTGTCCTCGGCTGCTATGGGAAGCGAGAAATGTGATGGCTTCTCCACTTGCGAAGATCTTTGCATCCTCACTCTCCACTGGATTCGTACCAGAGGACTGGATGGAGACAAATGTAATTCCTCTATTCAAGAAAAGAAATAGGGTAATCCTCGGAAATTACAGACCAGTCAGTCTCACGTCTGTCATCTGCAAGGTGTTAGAAAGGATTCTGAGGGTTAGGATTAATGACCATCTGGAAGAGCATGGCTTGATTAAAAGCAGTCAGCACAGCTTTGTGAGGGGCAGGTCATGCCTCACAAATCTTATTGAGTTCTTTGAGGATGTTACTAGACAAGTTGATGAGGGTCGAGCAGTGGATGTTGAGTATCTGGACTTCAGTTAGGCATTTGATAAGGTTCCCCATGGTAGGGCTCGTTGAGAAGGTCAGGAGGAATGGGATACAGGGAAATTCAGCTTTCTGGATACAGAATTGGCTGGTCGACAGAAGACAGCGAGTGGAAGTGGAAGGAAAATATTCTACCTGGAAGTAAGTGGTGAATGGTGCTCCACAGTGCTCTGTTCTTCGGCCTCGACTCTTTGTAAGTTTTATTAATGACTTGGATGAGGAGATTGAAGGATGGTTTAGCAAGTTTTCAGCGGACACAAAGGTTGGAGGTATCATTGACAGTATACAGGTCTGTTGTAGGCTGTAGCATGACATTGCCAGGATGCAGAGATGGGCTGAGAGGTGGTAGATGGAATTCAAACTGGATAAATGCGAGGTGATGTATTTTGGAAGGTCGAATTGGAAAGCTGAGTACAGGATTAAGGATAAGATTCTTGGCACTGTGGACGAACAGCGGGATCTTGGTGTGCATACATAGATCCCTTAAAATGGCCACCTAGGTGGACAGTGTTGTTAAGAAAGCATATGGTGTTTTGGCTTTCATTAACAGGGGGATTGAGTTTAAGAGTCGTGAGATCTTGTTGCAGCTCTATAAAACTTTGGTTAGACTGCACTTGGAATACTGCGTCCAGTTCTGGTCGCCCTATTATAGGAAAGATGTGGATGCTCTGGAGAGGGTTCAGAGGAGGTTTACCAGCTTATCTTACGAAGAGAGGTTGACTGAGCTCGGACTTTTTCCGTTGTAAAAAAGAAGGAAGAGAGGGGACCCAATTGAATTGTACAAGATAATGAGAGGCATAGATAGAGTTGATAGCCAGAAACCTTTTCCCAGGGGAGAAATTGTTAACACGAGGGGTCATATTTTTAAGCTGTTTGGCGGAAAGTATAGAGCAGATGTCAGAGACGGGTTCTTTCCGCAGAAAGTTGTGAGAGCATGGAATGCGTTGCCAGCAGCACTTGTGGAAGCGAGGTCATTGGGGATATTTAAGAGACTGCTGGACATGCGTATTGTCACACAAATTTGAGAGTTCGTACATTAGGTTTACCTCACATGAGGATCAATGGTCGGCACAACATCGTGGGCTGAAGGGCCTGTTCTCTGCTGTACTGTTCTGTGTTCTAAACAGTAAACAGTGACAAAACACCACAGATGAGTCAGGATCTGGAGGTAGAAACAGAGGCAGCATATTGAGTCTGATATGATCCTCTTCTGAAAAACTCATATTGGAATCAAAAACGTAATTGTGTTTCTCTCTGTTCAGAACCTGCAAATGTTTTCCTGCACTTTCAACTTAGTTACTCTTTTGGACAGTAGATAGATGTCTGATCTGAAAGGGAACAGCGAAGCTGCCATTTCTGTTCACGCTCAAGAATTTGGTTATGGTTTTTGAATGAAAAATGAAAAACTATGTGCCTGACAGCTCCCCAAATACCGATAGTTTATTGCCGTTGTCATAGTGCATTATGAAAATGTTGAACACGGTGGTCATGACATCACATGATCAATCCTCTGAAAGTCACTGGTTGAAGTACTGATCCCAATTGTTATCAATGTCTTATCATGCTCCTGATGTCACTGGCATCGTACTCATCCAGCAAGATCTTACCTTTCCGAGAGTTTCCATATATCTATGAAAACATAAAATATCTTTGTATTTTTTAACAAGACATATTCATCCAGGGTTTTGGAAGGCACTAGCAAGGGCAGAGTTTATTTGTCATCCTCAATGGCTCTGGAATAAGTGACACAGAGTTGCCCTGTTTTACCTCTTCAATCCAAAGTGATGCAGATCCAGATAGACCTGTTTGTAGGGACATTCCAAGATTTTTAACATATGCGTGTGAAGGAACAGCAAATTAATCCCTAGTTAGGATGACATGCAACTTGGAAGATACCTTTCAGAGACTGATTTTTCTCTTGTTCCCATTCCCAGTGCAGAAGGTTCTTTAATTACCATTAATCACAGTTTTTATCAGGTCCTTGATTCCACCTTCAGACAAGTCCTGCTTCGATTGAAAGGGAAGTCACTCTGATCTCACCTCAAATTAAACGGGCAGATCAGTTGAAAGAATAAGGAGCAAAAGACAAGAACACTGTTTGCTTGAACAATATCCTCGCAATATTCAAAAGAAATTTGATGCATGGTCTTCCTTAATGCATTATTTCAACATGACATCACTTTTCAAACAATATTCTGAACGGTGGGTGTTTGTTCTTTTAATTTGCTTCCAATTCAGTGTAGAAATGAGAACGTGAATTGATCTTCTATAGTGTGTTTATAATCCAGAATTTAATTCAATCTTTATCATCATTGCTTTAGCTCTTTGAAACAAAAATAATGAATGAGCCTGTGTCCATCCTGCAGATGAAAAAGTTCTTTCAGCTCTGACTATTGCAGCGAATGTTGTAAAGAATAAGCTGCAGGCCCACGTAAAATGAAAATGCTGCAGGGCAAGGTTCCAAACGCTAGTCCAATATTAATTATGTCCGAGCATTATGAATAATACATGCAGAGGAGTATAAAAGCAGAATTCATCTCCATGTCCAAAATACTGTTTGTGGCTCCCTCACAAAAGACCACAACTGATTCATGGTGTAAATTCAGCAAAATAGGAAAAACAAGAGACTAGAATTCTGCAACCACATCGGGAGAACATGAGGAAAATGAAGGTTTGTTTCTGAAATTCATAAATTGTGATGATAAAAATGTGGTATATGTGGGGGGGGGGGGGTGTTAGCGGATGATAAACAATGTTGGACGATGATAAACAATGTTGTAGATGACACAATGATTATCCAGGTGGGTCACAGTGAGCAGGAACCTGTTGGTTACAGGAGGGTATAAACAGATTTTCAGATGGCCAGATCAATGACTGATAAAAGGTAACACTGAAATATGTGAGATGCTGCACTTTGTCTTGTTACATCTTCCAAGGGAGAACACAAACCATGAAGATAGGTTAGATTTGCTTTTGGAGCAGAGAAAGGTGAGAGGTGAACCTGACCGAGGTGTATTATAGCATGAGAGGTATGGGACGAGTGAACAGACAACAACTATTCCCCTTAGTTAAAGGGTCAAAAACAATGGGAAATACGTTTGAAGTCAAAGAGAAGATACTTACAGATGATTTGTGAAATCTGTTTCGAACCCATAGCATGATATGTGTCACAAATGCATTGCCTGGGAAGATGGTTCAGGAAGGTAACTTCACAAACATTATAAAACACTTGTATCAGCACTGGGTGGTGCAGACTCGACGGGCCTTGTCTTTTTTACATGATTCCATGTGGTGGCAGCCATGAAATGTCTGATATGTTCTGAAGCAGCAATCAACTGGACTTGGTTTGTTCCAACGAACTGTGCTCAGTCAGTGGTGAGATTACAAACAAGCATCATCCCATGGAGTATCAGCACTTACTCAACCTAGGACAAGCCAGCCATCTCTGAAATCATCCAGGATAATTCACATGCTCAGTGTAAGGAACACAGCATCAACATTATTCCAGCTGTTTGAAACCATTATTTTAAGTTCACCAATAACATAGAAACAGACTTCGCTTCGTTATTATATAGACTTCTCGTGTAAGGTTGTTATTTCTCTGAAGACTAATAAATTCCTTCCCATGTATTCGTATTGACAAAGAGTCTGCTACATTGCGAGCTGTTCCTCACCAGTAATATTTACTCCCAGTTAAACCGGCACATGAGATGCACTGCTGGCACTCCCTCCCAACAGCCACTTGGATGGACCAACATCAACTGGACTGGAACTTCTCAAGGGCAATTAATGCTGGTCTGGCTCCATTAAAATCCCAAATGAACTAAAAAGAAAATCCGATTTTCTAATAATTATTAAACAAGAAGGGCATTTTGTTGATCTGAAGAGTTTGTCGCTGTCTTTGAAATTGTGAGAACTGTGTTATTTTATTTTCAGTATTTAAAGACAACATAAATGTAAAACCTAGCATCAGGAGTAAGGAATCAAAACAACTCCATCATGTGGTAAGGTCGTGGATGATCTGATTGTGACCTCAATCGCACATTCCTCATTTGCCCTTACAATGTTCGTGCATAATTTTTAGTCAAGAATCTGCCTGCCTCTGCCTTAGTAATATTCAATGCCTTATCCTCCATCGCTATCTGGGAAGAGAATTGTACAAAGAAACTTCTCTAAAGGTAAACATGCAGGTTGACTCCGTGATTAAGAAAGCGAATGCAATGTTGTCTCTTATCTCAAGAGGGTTGGAATATAAAAGCAGAGATGTACTACTAAGACTTTATAAAGCGCTGGTTAGGCCCCATTTGGAGTACTGTGTCCAGTTTTGGTCCCCACACCTCAGGAAGGACATACTGGCACTGGAACGTGTCCAGCGGAGATTCACACGGATGATCCCTGGAATGACAGGTCTAACATATGAGGAACGGCTGAGGATACTGGGATTGTATTCGTTGGAGTTTAGAAGATTAAGGGGAGACTTAATAGAGACGTACAAAATAATACATGGCTTGGAAAAGGTGGATGCTAGGAAATTGTTTCAGCTAAACGAGGAGACTAGGACCCGTGGACACAGCCTTAGAATTAGAGGGGGTCATTTCAGAACAGAAATGCGGAGACATTTCTTCAGCCAGAGAGTGGTGGGCCTGTGGAATTCATTGCCACGGAGTGCAGTGGAAGCCGGGACGCTAAATGTCTTCAAGGCCGAGATTGATAGATTCTTGTTGTCTAGAAGAATTAAGGGCTATGGGCAGAACGCTGGTAAGTGGAGCTGAAATGCACATCAGCCATGATTGAATGGCGGAGTGGACTCGATGGGCCTAAAGGCCTTACTTACACTCCTATGTCTTACGGTCTTATGGTCTTAACTCTCTGAGAGGATGACACCAAATCACCATCTTCTTAACAGAGACATTTTTCTGTTTTACTCTCCAACCACTCGTGGTAATCTCTCACATAAGCTGAAATATTGTTTTAGATTTCAACTTGAAAGACTACTTGGAATATTTTGAGGTTAAGCAAGACCACATGTTGTTTGCCTAAACCTCAGCAGATCCAGAGCCAGTCATTTCAAGATTTCCTCGTGAAATAAACGCTCCTCCCAGGAGTCAGCTGAGTGAATCTTCTCTGGATTGCATTTCATATCATTGTGGCCATCGCTCTCTCGATGTGGTTACACCACTACATTGTAAATCTTTACAAAATCGTCCCAACGTTTAAATGTATTCTGTTTCAGAAAGTTTCAACATTTGTCTTACCTCCCTAAAAATTTGTTGTACACGTAAAATTTTTATTTTGTAATCCAAGTGCCCGGTTCCTCTGTGCCTAAAGCCAATCTCTCCACTGAAATAATATACTACGTTTCCATTCAACCCGCCAATATCTTTTAGCACAGACACATTTTTCCTACTATGTTTCATACACCAGTATTTGCCTGTTCACTTGACCCACCTTAATCTCCTTATAGACGCATGTCCTGTTCATATCTTCCTTCTCGAACAGTTTCAAGTTTTTTTTAGATTAGTTACAGTGTGAAGACAGACCCTTCGGCCCAACAAGTCCACACTGACCCGTCGAAGCGCAACTTACCCAGACCCATTCTCCTACATTTACCCCTTCATCTAACACTACGGGCAATTTAGCATGGCCAATTCATCTAACCTGCACATTTTTGGACTGTGGGAGGAAACCGGAGCACCCGGAGGAAACCCACGCTGAAGTTTGTATTCTTCTGTAATAAAGACAGAGTATTTGGCCAAAGAAATACACTGTGGCCATATTGCAAAGTAATTGACAATGAAATATTATTACTCCACATCTAAACTATAAATTTGAGACAATGCTAAAGTGTTTGGCAGTCGCATCACTCAGTTTCATTACTTAAAATGGAGTCAGATGGTGTGGAATGTGTGTGGGTAGAATTGAAGAACTGTAAAGGTGAAAACCCGTAGTTGGAGTTATGTACAGGTCGACAAATCATAGTCAGAAGCTGGGGCGCATGATAGACGAGGAGATAGAAACGGTATGAAGGAAAGGCAAAGTTACAGTGACTGGGGGGATTCCAATATGCAGGTGGACTGGGAAAATCAGTGGTAGTGGTTTGCCAGGAAAGGAATTTGTGGAATGTCTAAAAGATGGCTTTTTGGAGCAGCTTATGGTGCAGGCAACGAGGGAACGGGCAATACTGGATTTAGAGCTGTGCAGTGAGGCAGACTTGATAAGGAAGCTTAAGGTGAAGGAACTTTCGGAGGCAGTGATCATACTATGATTGAACCTACTCTTCAATTTGAGAGGGAGAAAGTAGAATCGGAGTTAATATTACAGCTAACTAAAGACACCTTCAAAGACACAAGGGAGGAGCTGGATAGAATTGACTGGGAGAGGAGCCGAGCAGGAAAGACAGTGGAACAATAATGGCGGGAGTTTCTCGGAGCAATTTAGAAGTCACAACAGAGATTTATCCCGAGGCAAAAGATGCATTGCACAGCGAGGATGAGGCAACCATGGATGACTGGGACAGTCATGGCTAGCGTAAAAGGAAAATAGAAAGAGGATAACATAGCAAATAGCAGTGCGAAACCAGAAGATTTGGAAGCTTCAAAGATGAACAGATGGCACCAATATAAGAAATAAGGACGGAGAAGATTAAATATAAGGTTAAGCTATCCAGTGATATAAAGGACAACTGTAAGAGTTCCTTTAGACATATAAAGGGCAAAAGAGAAGCAGAAGTGGATATTGAGGCACTGGAAAATGACGCTGGAGAGATAGTCAATGGAACAAATAATAGATGAGAAACTAAATAACTATTACGAGAGTGGGCAAAGAAGTGGCAGATGGAGTACAACTTGGGAAAGTGCGAGGTGATGCACATTAGTAGGAAGACGACAGGCATAGACTACTTTGTAAGTGGAGAGAAAAATCAGAAGTCTGAAGTGCAAAGAGAGTTGCGAGTTCCAGTTCAGGATTGTCTCAAGGTAAACTTGTAGGTTGAGTCAGCAATTAGGAAGGTGTGGTTTCTGGTGCACCGTGTGATTGAAATCTTATATTCAGCAAAAGAACCGAGTTAACTCTTACAAACAATAGTTGTTTTTTGAACACAATTAATATTAGAACAATAAAACGTATTATAACACAATGATAAACGCTACACATTATCTTATGCTTTAACTTAACTTTGGATGATCACAAACCACCCCACTAGAAGTTGACCAGGCTCGACTTGGTGATGTCTTCTTGTTCTTATGATGATCTTGGATGTGTCTTCTCTTTCCCTGGTTATTCTCCAGTTACTGCGTCGGGTTTTGTGGTGATTCTTATCCTTCCAAGTCTTCACGCCCTTTTGGGAAGGTAAGGAGGATCTGTCAATGGAATGATCAGGTTAATTTACCCTGATCAATCAGACTCAACCATGGGTTGGCTCAAGGGCAACATTCCATTGTCCCATTCAGGTCCAACTTCAGGTGAGTATTACAGGATCTGTAGTTTCAGGTTTGTTGCAAACCACCCCACTAGAAGTTGACCGGGCTCGATGGTGGCACAGTGGTTAGCAGGTTCAATTCTCGCCTCAGGTGACTGACTATGTGGAGTTTGCACGTTGTCCCCGTGTCTGCGTGGGTTTCCTCCCGTTGCTCCTGTTTCCTCCCACAGTCCAAAGATGTGCAGGTCAGGTACATTGGCCATGCTAAATTGTCCGTAGTGTTAGGTAAGGGGTAAATGCAGGGGTATGGGTGGGTTGCGCTTCGGCGGGGCGATGTGGACTTGTTGGGCCGAAGGGCCTGTTTCCACACTGTAAGTAATCTAATCTAACATAATCTAATCTAACCGTCTGTGGGTTTCTGCAGCCCGTCTGGATTCTGCAGCATATGGGTTAGCACAGAGACTTTAGTCAAAGCTGGGGTCCATTTCACAGCATGCTTTAATAATTGTTCATTTTTGTAACTCCATGTTAAATTTATTATTGCCCATCGTAAGATTGTTCTTTCAGGTGACCCGTCCGGTCAGAAAGGCCTTCAACTATAGAGTGGTGAATCTATAGTTAGGATGGCAATTTCCTTACCTAAAGGACATTAGTGAACCAGATGGGTTTTTCTTGGCAATCAATTCATAACCACTATCAGTCTCTTAATTCCAGATTTGAATTCAAGCTCCCCTCCTTCCTGTGGCAGGATTTGCACCCAGGTCACCAGAACATTATCTGGGCTTATCACATAAGAATTCAGTTATAACACCACGAGGCCACTGACTTGCCCAATCTTCCATAGTGTGACTAACATCTGCAGTATGATATGCACTAAGATTTGCCTTCATGTTATCCTTGACTTCCTTATCAAGATATGGATGATTTTTTTGTTTCCGTTATGCAACTCCTGTTCGGTCTTCAGTATCTCCCTAATTATTTGCCAAATTTCTTCATCTACCTGCCTTTGACTATTCTTTTCTCCCACCGCCACCCACCACCCCAGCCCGCCAAGGCCAAATCTTCCTCAAGGAGAAAGTGAGGACTGCAGATGCTGGAGATCAGAGCTGAAAACATGTTGCTGGAAAAGCGCGGCAGGTCAGGCAGCATCCAAGGAATAGGAGAATCGGCGTTTGGGGCACAAGGGCTTGTGCCGAAGCGTCGATTCTCCTGTTCCTTGGATGCTGCCTGACCTGCTGCGCTTTTCCAAATCCTTCCTAAGGCCAGTATAATTACCCTTGCCTAACACTAAAGCTCTCATGCATGACTCAGTCTTCACTCTTTCAACATGAATGTGAAACTCCAGCATGTTGTGTTTACTCCTTCCAAGGCAAAGCTCATCCACCAATCCTTCCTTGTTACATAATATCAATGAAAATTACTCTTCCCAAGATGTTTCTTCTCTTGCTTTTTATTTGCACTGAGACGGATTTCAAATATTTTTTGGCACAAAACAGTTTGAAAAGGTCTGAGTTCCTACTCGCACGAACAAATGTTTATTTTCTTTACACGAACCACATTTTACAGTAAATATTGAGGAATTAAGAGGGCTAAAAGTGGTCATGAGATATCTTTAGCAAACAGGGTTGAGGAAAATCCCAAAGACTACGTTTCATATATAAACAACAAGAGGGTAATCGAGAACTGTTTGGCCCACACAGGAAAAAGGAAGAAAGTTATGCATGGAGTCAGAGAAAATGGGTGAAATTCTTAGCGAGTACTTTGCATCTGTATTCACCAAGGAGAGGGACATGATGGATGTTGAGGTTAGGGATAGATCTTTGCGTACTCTGGGTCAAGTCGACATAAAGAGGGAAGAAGTGTTGGATATTCTAAAAGGTAGAAATGTAGACAAGCTCCCAGGTCTGGATGAGATCTACCACAGGTTACTGAGGGATGAGAGTGAGGAAATAACTGGGGCTTTAACAAATATCTTTGTAGGACCCTTATACATGGGTGAGGTCCCGGAGGACTGGAGCATTGCTAATGCTGTCTCCTTGTTCAAGAAGGATGGCGGGAATTATCCAGTTATTTATAGACCGGCGAGCTTCAGATCAGTGGTCTGGAAGCTTCTGGAGAAGATACTGAGGGACTTGAGTAAGGTGTTTTATTAGGTTCTCCAGGGTAGGCTGATGGAGAAGGTGATGCCGCATGGGGTCCAGGATGTTTTTTCTAGATGGATAGAGAACTGGCTGGCCAACAGGAGACAGACAGTAGTAGTGGAAGGGGATTTCTCTAACTGGAGACCTATGACCAGTGGTATGCAACAGCGATCTGTGCTGGGACCACTGTTGTTTGTGATATATGTCAATGATTTGGAGGAAGGTATCGGTTGCCTGATTAGCAAGTTTGCAGATGACACCAAGATTGTTGGAGTAGCAGATAGTGAAGGGGAATGTCAGAGAATGCAGCAGAATATAGATAGTTTGGAGAGATGGGCACAGAAATGGCAGATGGAGTTCAGACTGTGCAAATGCGAGGCGATGCATTTTGGAAGATCCAGTTCAAGAGCAACAATACAGTAAACGGAAAAGTTTACATACAGTGTGACCTGGGTCCATTGTTTCCTGAAGGTGGCAGGTCAGTAAACTGGTCAAGGCAAAATAAGGCATGCTTTCCTTCATTGGATCAGCTGTTGAGTCCAAACGTTGGCAGGTCATGTTACAGTTGCATAGGACTTTGGTTTCACTGCCTTTGAAATACTGCATATATTTCTGGTCACCACGTTACCAAACGGATGTGGATGCTTTGAATAGAGTGCAGAGTAGGTTCACCAGGATGTTGCCTGGTATGGAGGGTGCTGGTTATGAAGAAAGATTGAGTAGATTAGGATTATTTTAATTATAAAGACAAAGGTGACCTGATTGAGGTCTACAAAATCAAGAGAGATATAGACAGGGTGGATAGCAAGAAGCTTTTTCCCCAGATTTTGGAACTCAAT
Organism: Chiloscyllium plagiosum; assembly: GCF_004010195.1. Taxonomy (NCBI): domain Eukaryota; kingdom Metazoa; phylum Chordata; class Chondrichthyes; order Orectolobiformes; family Hemiscylliidae; genus Chiloscyllium; species Chiloscyllium plagiosum. The sequence goes on along the minus strand of NW_025214106.1, from coordinate 19,972 downwards.
TACTAGGCGTCATGAGTTCAAAGTGAGAGGGGACGGGTTTAGGGTAGATATATGTGGGAAGTTCTTTCCACATATGGTGGTGGCAGCCTGGAACGTGTTACCAGCAGAGGAGATCGGGGCAGGTACAATCGCGTTATCTAAGATGTATCTGACAGATACATGAATGGGCAGGCAGCAGAGGGATACATTCTCTTAGAAAATAGGTGGCACGTTTAGAAAATAGGAGGATCTGGATCAGCACAGGCTGGGAGGGCCGAAGGGTCTGTTCCTGATTTGGAATGTTCTTTGTTCTTTCTCATTCATTCTAAAAATAGCAATATTTCAACTATTGTATGCTACAATTTAATGATATAAACCATTTATTTGACAGTACATATCAAATTATTGTCATTTCTAAATTACAGTCACAGAGTCAAAGAGATGTACAGCATGGTACAGTTCCTTCGGTCCAACCCGTCCATGCCGACCAGATAACACAAACCAATCTAGTCCCACCTGCCAGCACTCAGCCCATATCCCTCTAAATCCTTTCTATTCATATACCTATCCAGACACCATCTAAATGTTGCAATTGTACTAACTTCCACCACTTCCTCTGGCAGCTCATTCCACACACAAACCACCCTCTGTGTGAAAAGGTTGCACCTTGTATATCTTTTATATTTTTCCTTCCCAACCTAAACCTATGCCCTCTATGTTCTGGACTCCCCCCACGCCAGGGAAAAGACCTTGTCTATCTCCCCATTCATGGCCCTCATGATTTTATAAACCTCTTTAAGGTCACACCTCAGTCTCCAACGTTCCAGGGAAAATAGCCATAGCCCATTCAACCACCAGCTATAGCTCAAACCCTCCAACCTTGGCAACATCCTTGTAAATCTTCTTAGAACACTTTCAAGATTCACAACATCCTACCGAATTGCTTGCAATATTCCAAAAGTCGCCTAACCAATGTCCTGTACAGCTGCAACATGACCTCGCAACTCCTGTACTTAGTGCTCTGACCAATTAAGGAAAGCATACCAAATGCCTTCTTCACTAACCTACCTACCTGTTCCTATACTTTCAAGGAACAATGAACCTGCACTCCAAGGTCTCTTTGTTCAGCAACACTCCATTGGACCTCACCATTAAGAGTATTAGTCCTGCTAAGATTTGCTTTCCCAAAATGCAGCATCTCACATTTATCTAAATTAAACTCCATCTGCCAGTCCTCAGCCCATTGGCCCATATGATCAAAATCCTCTTGTAATCTGAGGTAACCTTCTTCGCTGTCCAGTACACCTCCAATTTTGGTGTCATCAGCAAATTTGATAACTATACCTCTTATACTCACATGCAAATCATTTATATAAATAACAAAAAGTAGTGGACCCAGCACTGATCCTTGTGACGCTCCACTGGTCACATGCTTCCAATCTGAAAAACAACCCTCCACCACCAGCCTCTGTCTTCTACCTTTAGCTAGTTCTGTATCCAACTGGCTATTTCTCCCTGTACTCCAATGAGATCTAACCTTGCTAAATAGTCTCCCATGGGGAACCTTATCGAATGCCTTACTGAAGTCCATATAGATCACGTCCACCGCTCTGCTCTCATCAATCCTCTTCGTTACTTCTGCAAAAAATTCAATCAAGTTAATGAGACATCATTTTCCACACACAAAGCCATGTTGACTATCCCTAATCAGTCTTTGCCTTTCCAAATACATGTTCATCCTGTCCCTCAGGATTCCCTGCAACAACATGCCCTCCACTGACGTCAACCTCACTGGTCTATAGTTCCCTGGCTTGTCCTTACCACTTTTCTTAAACAGTGGCACCACGTTCGCCAACCTCCAGTCTTCTGGCACCTCACTTGTGGCAATCAATGGTACAAGTATCTCAGCAAGAGGCCCAGCAATCAGTTCTCTAGCTTCCCACAGAGTTCTAGGCTACACCTGATCGATCGGGTCCTGGGGATTTATCCACTTTTATTCATTTCAAGACATCAGCACTTCCTCCTCTGTAATATGAACATTTTTAAAGATGTCACTATCTATTTCTGTGTCTATCTACATCGTCCATGTCCTTCTCCTGAGTAAACACTGATACAAAATACTCATTTTGTATCTCCCTTAACTCCTGAAGCTCCACACAAAGGCTGTCTTGCTGAACTTTGAGAGCTCTATTCTCTCCCTATTTACCCTTTTGTCCTAAATGTATTTGTAAAATCCTTTTGGATTCTCCCTAAATCTATTTGCCAAAACTATCTCATGTCCCCTTTTTGATTTCCTGACTTCCCTCTCTGGTATACTCCTCCTGCCTTTATACTCTTCAAAGGATTCACTCGACCTATCCTGCCTGTACCTGTCATATGCTTCCTCTTTTTTCTTCACCAGACCCTCAATTTCATGAGTCATTCAGCATTCTCTATACCTACCAGCCTTTCCTTTCATCCTAACAGGAATATATTGTCTCTGGACTCTCGTTATCTCATTTCTGAAGGCTTTCCATTTTCCAGCCATCCCTTTCCCTGCGAACATCTGCTGCCATCAGCTTTTGAAAGTTATTTCCTAATACCATCAAAATTGGCATTTCTCCAATTTAGAACATTAACATGTACATCTAGTCTATCCTTTTCCATCATTATTTTAAAACTAATAGAATTGTTGGCAAATAGCTGAAGCTCACATATTTCCGATGAGAAATTAAATCGATTGATTATATTTAAATGTGTAAGAGTTGTAAGTCTATTTGATTTTTCAATCATTTGTTCAATCTGAATATGTAATCAGTTCGAGGTCAGTCACTTTGTAAATGATAGAGCGACAATTTTTGTATTTGAATACTGAGATTCAATGTGTAATTGTGATCACCAAAATAGCCAGACATGTTCGTTTTCGCTACAAAACAAAATGTGATTCCTTACTTTTGTATAATAAAAGGTTTTTCGTGTTTATATTTTAATTCCATCAATATAGAATCAACTTAATTGTTTCACAGATGACGTAGTTATTGTTCAGTTGAATAATTGTAGCTCATATCTTATTATTGCCCAATTCACAAACATGGCAAACTCCTGATCATTGTTCAGATCAGTAAACCTATAACTTTGCATCATGACCATCATTAAAAGTGGATTCCAAAAAGCCTGAATTCGCGTACAGTGCTACTGGACTTCACAGCTGCCTGTGGCACTGAGTGAGACACTGGCCTGTTCCTGAATCTGACCAGACAGTTTCCAACGTGGGTCAGGGCAGTCATTCAAACGTTCTCTGACAGAGATTCATTTGGGATCCGCCTTGAGCAGGAGGAAACTAGCCAACAGGCTATCACTGCTCTCAGTGTAGATACAAATGCTGTCTAAATTAGACACCACTGACTGACCAGGAACCATGCCTTATAAATTCATCATCAGTCAGAGCCTTGCCCAGGGAGCAGATGTATGGACATGGAGTGTCATAATCACATCGCACACGTTACTTATGGTGATGACATCTGGCATGACCTCCAGATTCCATACATCTGCCCCCTGGACCAGACGCCGGGTGAAAACGTTCACAATTGACAGTCTATTGCAGCATCTTGTGTCTCACAGTGAACCCTCTGAAACTATATCCACTAAATGTACCTTCACATTAACCAGGATCAAAATAAGATTATACATGCCTGTGGATGCTCAGATACTAATTATAGGTCATCCAACAGAATGTATCTGAAGAAACCAGGAGCAAATGGCAAGCCAAGAATCGTTTTAATAACTAAACTTGGTGGATTTTCTCTGGTCTTGGAAAACTCACATATTGTGCTGACACTCAGGTGAATCTAACAAAGCACATCAAAATTGGAAGTCTTGGTATAACGCCCCACCCCAGATTCCTGACCTCACACACCTCACTCCCTCACCCGCCTCACTTCCTCCCACATTCACCAACCGACGAGAATCCACAAACTGAGTGAAACTTGGAACATAGAACAGTAGAGCACAGTGCAGGCGCTTCAGCTCTCAATGTTTTGGCAGCCTTTTATCCTACTCTAAGATTAGACTAACCTACATAACCTTCAATGTACTAACTTCCATGTGCCTATCCAAGAGTCTTCTTAAATATCTCTAATGTATCTGACTCTACTACCACCACTGGCGGTGCATTCCGCCCCCACCACTTTCTGTGTAAAGAACCTATCTCTGAGAGCCCCCGAAACCTTTCTCCAATCACCTTAAAATTACGGCCCTTGTTGATAGCCACTTCTGCCATGGGAAAAGACTTTGGCTATCCAATCTATCTATGTCTCTCAACATCTTGTATACCCCTATCAAGTCACCTCTCATCCTTCTTCGCTCCAGGGAGAAAAGCACCAGCTCCCTCAAACTTTC
>NW_025214106.1:6507-15154 GCF_004010195.1 Chiloscyllium plagiosum | reverse complement strand
TGGTCTATCTTCATCAACATGTTTTTTCACATCTTCAAAGAATTCAATAAGGTTTGTGAGGCATGACCTGCTCTTCAAAAAGCCATGCTGACCATACTATGGTTTTTTTAAGTAATTGTATATTCTGTCTCTCAGAATCGTCTCCAATACTTTGCCCTCCACTGGTGTAAGACTGACTATTCTATCATTCCCAGGGTTATCCCTATTCCCTTACCTGAACAAGGGGATAACATTTGCCACCCCCCAAACATCTGGCACTACTCCTGTGAACAATGAAGACGCATATATTATTACCAAAGTCACACCAATCTCTTCCATCACCTCCTGGAGTAACCTTGTGTATACCTCCTCTGGCCCAAGTGATTTATCCATCCTTATGTTTGTACGTCAATCACTCTGTATTTCCCCTCAACCTGTCTACACGCTTGACTGCTTTCGTTTTCAGTGCTATATACAGTGCTGCCTTGCTGAGCAAGTATGGTTCCCAACGGGCAGCAAATCACAGAATCAAAAAAAGGAATGCACCAATGCCTTCCTGATAAAGAGCTCATGGCCGACCTATCGACTCTCCTGCTCCTCGGATGCTGCCTGACATGCTGTGCTTTTCCAATACCACACTTTTCGATTCTGATCTCCATCAACTGCAGTCTTCACTTTATCCATTACTGAGGGCTGTCCCCTCTGCACACGGAGGGAGAATTAACCATCAGATACTCATTATATGTGGAGCTGACTGCTCAGTTCTGGAAAGTTGCACTTGATGAATACTTTCTTTTTTTTTAAAAAAATTACAATTCAACAAATATTCATTCAGTCCCATAGTTACAATTTTGGTTCATGGTTTGGGCAGCCTGATAACAAATAGTGAATGATTGAGGAACTCCGATACACAGAGTATTCCAGGTGTTATATTCCAGTTTACATGAATGCTGGGAGTATTATCAGACAGACTGTTGTGACAATGGCATGAGTCGACATGTGGAGGTGGAATATTTTTTGCCATCACAGAGACGTGTTTGAGGGAGGTCAGGGCTAACAACTCAGTATTCTGTTGTACTGGAATTATAGTCAGGACAGGAGAGGGTGTTAAAGAGGAGGTGCTGTTGCATTATTAATCAAAGAATAGTTACTGCAGTAAGGAGAGATGATATCTTGGACGTGTCTTGAAATGAGGCTTTTTGGGTCCAGGTGAGGTTCCAAACGATGACAGGCACAAACTCCATCAACAAACACACCGACCTGGACCCAATATACCAACCACTACAGCGGACAGCTGAAACTGACAACCGGAAGCGGCAGAGACAGGCCACTATAAATGCCGGTGGAAACATCAAAGAAACGCTTCGCAGGAGGCTCCCAAGCACTGAGGATGTCGCCTAGCCAGGGGACGAAACGTTTGCAACAAAAACTTCCAGCTCGGCGAACAGAACCACAACAACGAGCACCCGAGCTACAAATCTTCGCACAAACTTTGAAAATCTATGGAATAGACAAGGCACTTGGAGGAACTGAAGGAGTGAGACCTTGGCCTGTCCAATCACAAGAGTTATAGAGTGAATGCCATACAGCACAGAAGAGACCCTTCGATTGATAGTGGCAAAAAATTAAAAGCCCTGCAGACACTGGACACTGGAAATCCCTCCTTCTTAACATCTGGGGACTAGGGCTAAATGTGGGAGAGACGTCCTACAGACTCCTCAAGCAGCAATGTGACATAATGAAGCCTCACGTGTCAGATCAAACATAGACACGGAAACGTCCTGCTGACTCCCTTCTCTCAACTAATGGTTCAGTGTCCCTCTACATTGAACACTTGGAGAATGCACTGACAGAGTGAATGAGCTGGAGAAAGTATACTGGGTGGGCAATTTCAAATTCACCACCAAGAAAGGCTCAGCAGCAGCATTCTGGACCAAGATGGTCATGTCCAAAAGAACATAGCTGCGAGACTGGGCATTCACCGGGTGGGGAGGGAACGACTGACAGAGAGAAACATACTTGACCTCATCTTCACCATGGCTGCAAAGACATTGATCGATGACCATATTGGGAATAATGATTAATGCACACAATATTTCTGGAGACAAAGACCTATTGTGAATAGTGTGTGTGTGTACACGCGTGAGCGCACATGTGAGAGATACTATCACTATGCTGAACGGGACAGATTTTGAAGAGATCTAGAACTCAGCATTAGCCTGTGTGAGGTGCTTTGGGTCATTACCAACAGCAGCAGAATAGTACTCCAGCACAATTTTCACTGTCACTGCCTGGCATATGGTCTACTTTACCCTGACCTTCAGGCCAGGGGATAAACCCTTGTTCAATGGAGAATACATGGAGGGCTGGCCAAGAACAGCACCAAGTACACCTCAAAATGAGGTGACATTACCAAATAGGACCACTTACTCACCAAATAACATAAACAGCTAGTGACAGACAGATCTAACCTAATCTGACCAAGTCTCCGCAATCCTGTCACATGCAGTCAAATTGAATGGTGGTGTCAATCAAACAACTCATTGGAGGAGGAGGATGCCCACATATCACCTTCCTCAATGATGGAAGAGCCAACACAACAATAGAAAAGCTCAGGCTGAAACAACCACAACAATGTTCAGACAGAAGTATCGATAGGATGATCTATATTAGTCTCCTCCAGATGGCAGTCTTCAGCTAATTCGATTCACTGTGTGTGGTAATTCCAAACGGCTGGAAGGATGGGGAATGCAAAGGCTGTTGGCGCTGATAACATTCCATTCAAGCTGTTCCTGCTGGGATACAGCACTGGCATCCATCTGTCCATGAGGGAAACTATCCAGGTGTGTCCTGTACACACAGAGACAAACCATCAGACAATCAATGGCTGCCCCATTGCTCTATTCCCTGTCATTAATAAAGGGATGGCAGATGTCACACAGTGGGATCAAGCAGCACTTCCTCCGCACCAACTTGCTCACTGAAGCTCAGTGTGGGCCCTCATCCCTTGGGCTCATTGAAGCCTTGGTTTAACGATGTACAACAAGAGACCACGCAGCTGAATTCTAGAGGTGAGGCAATAGTGACTGCACTTAACATCATCATAACTGCATTTGACCAAGTGTCATATCCAGGATTAACGGCAAAACTGGAGCGAATAGGAATCGTTTGCACTGGCTGAAGTTATACCTGGTACAAAGGAAGGTGGTTGGGGTTGGAGTTGGAGGAGAGCAGCCATCTCAGCTCCAGGACAGCTCCGCAGCAGTTCCTCTGCGTTGGTGTTCGAGTGAGCCTGTAGATAAGAAATGGAAAAGTAAGGTACCATACTCTTTCAGGATGATAGGGCTGCTCTCTCGTTAGACAAAGACGACTGGCGGTAGTTTAACTGGACAGTCATAATGCCTCAAGTAAGGGAGATGTTGGTAGGACAGCCCTTTTCAATCACCTCTGTCAGTGCAGCATTGAACCCACACTGTTAGTATTAACCTGCATTACAAACTAGCCGTCCAACTGATTGTGCTGACCAAGTCCTCACTCCGCTCCTTGGGTTAGATATTGTAATATTATTCTATTTAGATATGTTGTTGGACACCTCTGGAGAAGGTGGAACTAGAAGCAAGCTTCCTAACACAGAGAGAGGGACAGCATCAGTGAGCTATAAGAGTGCTCTCTGCCCTAGGCCCAATAATTTTCAGCTGCTTCATAAATGACTGAAAAATCACAAGTGGGCATGTTTGCCAATGATTATGCAACATTCAACACCATTCGTGATTTACTCAGATACTGAAGCAGTCCTTGTGCAAATGTACCAGGACCTGGAAATATGCAGGTGTGTGCTTAACAGTGACAGCTTATGCTGAAACATTGACTCTCCTGTACCTCAGATGCTGCCTGACCTGTTTTGCTTTTCCAGCGCCACGTTTTGACGCATATAAATTCATTGGCTACAGGAATGTGTCAGGGGAGAGAACTTCTGCATGCATAACTCACCTCAAAATTTCCGAAAGCCTGTCCCCTATTGCTAAAACACATGTTGAATGTGTGTGTGATTAAATACTTCCATTTACCTGTGTGAATGCAGCTTCACCCCTCATCCACTGACACTCAGTAGCAGCAATACCTGCCATCTAGACGGTGCTCTGCAGAACTTTACCAAGGCTCCTTACAACGTACCTCTGGATCCCCGACCATCAAGACGGACAAAGGAAGCAGATACACGGGACCCCCACCATGTTCGCTTCAGTTCCAAGCCATCTACCATCCTGATTGGGAAGTGTATTGCCGTTCCTTCAGTGTCACTGTTTCAATTTCCCTATCTATCAATAAATGCCGTTCCAATCACATTGCATGAATAAATTAACATTAAAAAAAATTGTCTCGACCTGTTCAATGCTGGACACTGAGTTTAAGGTTTTGTGAGCTCAGGCTGGTTGGTCCAGGCAGTACCTTGCTTGTTGTGAACAGCTGAAGGGATATGCTGTTTGAAACAATCTGTCAGTCTCTCAGAGGCATGGCCTAAACACCGAGCATCACACAGACACTGGCAATCTCATCCCACAATACTGAGCTCCGAGATAGACAGAAGCAACTGAAAACGTACTCATATCTGACTGGAACATGTTTAAACACAGTGATACTGTTGTCACGGAAATGGTTATGAGTGAATATTAGCAGGGAGAAAGTGAGGACAGCAGATGCTAGAGATAAGAGTCAAAAAGTGTGGTTCTGAAAAAAAAACTCGGATGTTCAGGCAGCATCTGCGGAGCAGGAGAATCGACTATTAGTTAACAATATTAATTCAAGGGAAAATAATTGTATATTTTCAAAGTCCTTGTACTTAATAACAATTTGGTCTTGGGTGTGGCAATGCGACTCATCATTTCAATGCTCCTTACTGTGAGTTTTCATCATATTGTTGTTATAACAGTGTACTGAATAAATGGTTGGATTTTGTGCTTATTGGACAATCGAAAAGTTGGTATTATGAAAGGATATCGGACCTTCAGTAAAGAGACTTTACTTAATGGCTGTTAACGGTTAGAACAAAGTTGCAAACATTTACACAGAAATAACCGGCTCAAGTCAAATTCAAGCTCGTTGGGCTGGGATCATGCTGGCCATCAATGGAGCTGTACAATTCTGTTTGTATACTGACATTGTGGGGCTAACATACACTGGATGTGGTTTATGAGGGATTCAATGTCAGATGCCATGTGCTGCAGGAGTCCATCACCTTCATAACACCTTCATTCAGGATCAGGTCCAAGGTGCAGAATTACAGAATTTAAGTGGCACACAAGAAGTGATATACTTGCAAGACATGGCTGTTTACAGGTCGTTGTTATAAATATTGAACTGTGTCTGGACCAGAGCCATGTGCTAGTCCATTGACCAGTCTGCCCCACACGCATCTCCCCGTTGTTCAGGTATGTCTCTAACCAGTCTATTGTGAGGGATTGTGAGAGTAACTGCTCAGCTCCAGTTTAGGAGCTCTCTGGACTGATTTTGGAGATTGCCAGTGTTTTGGAGGTCATGGTGAGGCCAGTAACATTGTGTCTGAATTCAGGCTTTTCCTCAAAGTCATTTCCAACAGCTTTGCTGCCTGCAAGATGGTGTGTTCACTGATCTGAACATAAATCAGCTGTTTACTACAGTCACTGAATTGTGTAATAGTTAGGTGTGCGCTCTGGTATTTCAATTATTGTTCACTTCAATTATTTTCAACTGAAAAAGAATGATATTTGGTTTATTTTAAAATATGTAAGAAATAAAGTGATATTAACTCTTCATTACAGAAAATGTGAAAGTGACCTGTTATATATTTCCCATGAACTAATCAAGCAACAATCAGATATTGTCTGTAATGCAGGATTCTGTGAACAGGACTATGTCCCAGGCAACATCACCACCCTCTCTGGTAGGTTCAGTCCCACTGACAGGACACAGCCAGGCAAAGGGGGACAGCTCCTTGGTATATAGTCAATATACGGTGGCATGGTGGGTCAGTGGTTAGCACTGCTGCTTTATAGCACTAGGGTCCCAGCTATGATTCCAGCCTCGGGCAACTGCCTGTGTGGAGTTTGCACATGCTCCCTCTGTCTGCGTGGGTTTCCTCCCACAGTCCAAAGATGTGCAGCTCTGGTGAATTGGCCATGGTAAACTGCCCATAGTGTTCAGTGCATTAGTCAGAAAGGCGTGTGTTGCTCTTCGGAGGGTCAGTGTGGACTGGTTGGGCCGAAGGGCCAGTTCCCATACTATATGGAATCCAATCTAATGATAGTGCTCAGCATTGATGCTGGATCCTGTGGCTGCTAGACTGCTCTGTGGCAGGTTATGGTGGAATCAATAAAAGGGGAACATATAATTGACCACATCGCCACCAATCTGCCTGCTGCAGATACACCTCTCCATTTCATATATCAGTAAGAATGGTCACTCCACAATGGGGACCAAGGGCTACCTTCACATTTTGCAGGCCTTCCTCGCCATGATATGTAGCCCCTTGAATACTGAGTGGGACAGACTGTAAACAGATTGAATAAGCAATGATGATGCAACCATGAGGTGCAAGGGCCATCGGCAGGAGTAGAATCATACTCTGTACAGCTCATACACTCTTCAACCTCACAGCCAGACAGACCTACGACTGTACAGTAACCATCAGATTAACATACCTCCCACTGTACAGTAACCATCAGATTAACATACCTCCCACTGCACAGTAACCATCACGGCCTAACATACCTCCCACTGCACAGTAACCATCACGGCCTAACATACCTCCCATTGTACAGTAACCATCACGGCCCATCATAAGTCCCACTCTATGGGAACCATCAAGAGTGGCGTGGTGGCTCACAGCGCCAAGGTCCTGGGTTCGATTCCGGCCTCAGGCGACCGTCTGTGTGGAGTTTGCACATTCCCCCCGTGTCTGCATGGGTTTCCTCCCGCAGGCCAGGTGAATTGGCCATGCTAATTTTTTAAGGGTTTTAGTCAGAGGGAATTGGATGTGCGTGGGTTACTCTTCAAAGGGTTGATGTGGACTGGTTAGGCCAAAGGGCCTGTTTCCACACTGTAGGGAATATAATCTCCTCTGCAAGGTTCATGTCAGGAATATGATGGAATAATCACTTGTCTGAATGAGTGCAGCTCCAATAGTACTCTAGTATGGACTTACTAGCAACAGGCAACACAGTTGCGTGGGGAGGATCATGTCTCATAAACTTAATTGAATGTTTTGAGGAAGTGACAAAATTGATTGATGAGAGCATGGGGCTGAATGTTGGTCAATTGGACATTAGCAAGTCCTTTGATATGGTTCCTTATGGCAGGCTCATGCAGAAGGTGAAGTGAAATGGGATCAGCGGTCAGTTAGTAAGATGGATAGAGAACTGTTTGGTCATAGAATACAGAGTAGTGGTGGAACAGTGTTTTTGTGACTGGAGATCTGTAAATAGTTTGGCGGAGTTGCAGATTGTGAGGATGATTGCCAGATAATACAGCAGGATATATGTCAGTTGCAGACTTGGACAGAGAAAACACAGATGTAACTTTATCTGGAGAGTTGTGACGTGATACAGTTTGGAAGGTCTAATGCAGGAGAGAAGTATAAAGTGGATGGAAAAACTATTGATTGCATCAACATCCGAAGGATCTTGGTGTACAGCTCCACAGTTCCCTGAAAGTGGTAACATGGGTGGAGAGGGTGATCAAGAAGACTGATGGCAAAATTGCAGACATGCATCGGAGTATGCAATATGAAAATTAGCAGGTCACATTGCAGCTGTAGAGAAACTTAGTTCAACATACATTTAGAATTATGTGCACAGTACTGGTTGCCACACGATGCTGAAGTGTTGGGGAGGGTATGGAAAAGTTTTACCAGCATATTGCCTGGTTTGGAGGGTATTACCCGGAAGGAGAAATTGGACACACATGGTTTATTTGCACCTGGGCATCATTGGCTATGGGGCTACCTGATAGATATTTACAAAGTTATCAGAGGCATAGATAGAAGGGCAGCTAGAGGCTTCCCCCACCCCCCACACCCTTCCCCCACCCAGAGGAGAAATATCAATCACTCAGGACCGTAGGTTTTAGGTAAAAGGGAGAAAGTTCAGGAGATGTGATAGGTAAGTTTATTTCTGCTGTTCCAGACAGAACGTGAAAATGCCTGGAATGCACTGATATGGGGGAAGAAGCCAATATAGCAAGGTTTCAGAGGGATCTTGGCACAAGTATGAATAAGTAAGGAATAGAATGACATAGGAGGTATTGGAACAAAAACTTTTGTTTTAACTTTAGAAGGTCATCCTGTGTCAATACGGGCTTGTTGGGCTGAAGGGCCTGTCCCTGTGCTGGACTGTTCTTTAAGACAAGAAATGAGCACGGGAGTGGCGAGATGCTCACTGAATGATTACTGATGATCAACAGCCACATTATTGTGGATTCCTCCCATCATCATCTTGCAGCTTCAGATCGTTTCCCAATTTGGGGAAACTCAATATTGAGAATTTGACATGAATGTCAGAGCTGGTACCTGGTGACGCCATCACGCCGCTCGCTCCTGTGGCCTTCTTCCTTGGACACCAGCGTCTCGGGGGACACTGCACTGACAGAAGCTGCATGTCCTCCACACCCACCAATGCTGTCATCTGACACATGCCAG
>NW_025214106.1:0-6026 GCF_004010195.1 Chiloscyllium plagiosum | reverse complement strand
TCCTTCCCCTATGAGGGGGTGAGGAGATGAATGTTAGGCTGCCCCATATCCCTCTTCGCTCTTTGTGCCCTAGAGTGGGATGATTCCTTCTGGAATGTGAGAATTACCAAGTAGGATTAGGGACATGGAAGTGGTTGGTACAGCTGTTAGTGCTGGCACAGCTGGGGGAAAGATGTCGAGTTCTTCTGAGTGAGTGAATGGGCAGTACAGACAACAGGCAGAGTTGGGCAGAGGGGCAGAGAAGAGATTACAGAGAGACTGAGAGAAGGTGCTGCATGCACTGACGGTGGGAGAACATGAGCCTTGGTGGGAGGTGGGTGCAGTAATAGAGAGAGAGAGTGACGGTGAGGTCACAAATTTCAGATGGTGGCACTTACCCTGGTGGAGTGGATAAGGTCATTGACCTCCTTCCTATAATGCTGGGTATTCACCCAGAAGGCTGGTACCTCACTGACCTCGGGGTCAGCCTCGGACTAAGCTGGCAGTGTCTGGTGTCATAGATTCCCCTGTCAGCCCTTTAGGAAGATAATGTCCCTCTCCTGCACCATGCCATCCACCAGAAACTCAGGGGCTTGGCCACAAAGTGAGGCCCCAGTTTTACCCCCTCTGCCATGTCCAGGGCAGTTTCAGATTCACAATGCAAGAGTAAAATGACTTTTTAAAGATGGCTCCGGGAAACAAGGAGGCCGGTGCATTCTGGGATATCCAGGCAGAGGGCAGTTGTTGTGACAAAGGGGAAAAATCATCGCGTTAGTGTCAGATGAGAGGAAGACCACGCGGGCAGGGAGAGTAGTTAATGAGGCAGATTGGGGATGGTATCATGAGAACATGCAATTCACCTTGTGGAGAGAAACCCTCCATAAAACCTGTTTAAAATGAGACTTGACCAATCATAAGATGGGTTAGGCCTTTGTCTGTCTGGATCAAAATAGGGATGACATTTTGGGAGCAACAAACTCGGAGCGGACAAATATACAGGAGATTCAAATCCTCAAAAAGGGGTAACACAATGTTCCAGACTGTAAAAAGGAGCTGGGGAAAATCCCCGGCCTTATAGTTTCCTACATTATCCAATCCTCACTGGATGCAGGGATGGTGCCGGAGGCCTGGAGAATGGCTAATACCGCAACTTTGTTTAATGTAGAGCAAGGGACTGACTGAATAGGTCACGGCTGGAATTCAGAGACAGTGGATAAACGGTCACTGAGGAAGTCCCAGGGACTCCAAAATAGTCGGTCTGGACTTGGTCAAGGAAGATCGTGTGTAATTAATTTGACTAGGTCGGTTTGAGTCAGTAACTCGTGACTGCATGTGAATTTCTTGGATTTGACGAGAGATCCCATGGCAGACTGTTAAAAAACAAAAAATATGGGGGCCAGGTGAATGAAGTAAACAACCCAGAGAAGTGCAAGGCAAGGCATTTGGGGACATCAACAATAGAGAGGAATGAACAATAAATGAGATTATGGTCAGTGTGGGCAGGTAAATGAAGTAGGCTGGACAGATCAATAATCTCATTAATGGAGCAAATGGCATCATTTCCTCTCTCAGCCAAAGTGCAGAATTTCAGAGCAGGAAGCTTATACAGGAATTGTATAAATAATGAGTCACAGCTTGGGGACTGTGTGCATTTCTGGTCACCCCATCATATGGGAGGAAGGAATTGGACTGGAGAGGGAACAGAGGAGATCCGTTACCCTGTGACAGTGGAAGTGCAGTTATGGGAAAAGATTGAAATGGAGGATACTGAGAGGAGATTTGATTGGGGTGCACATATTGTCAGGAGCCTGGATAGAAAGGGAGAGAATACATTGTTCCTGTTGGAGACCTCAGTTACCTGTGGCGAATACTTAATGAGGTTAAATAGTAGAGACGTGATGAGGAAAGTTATTATTTCACCCAGAGTATCGTCGGGGCCCCGGAGTCACACATGGAAGTGGAGTAGAGGCAGAAACTCTCAAACCATTTTAAAAAGGTGTCGGGATCTGCACCTGAAGTCCTACACTGTCTGGGGAGACAGAACTAGTGCTTTAAAAAACAACGTTACATCTTGTCCAACGCACACAGTGGACAGAATTATCTCCTCCAAACTGTGCTATTTTCTGAAGTTTGCAAAGGTGACCAATATCTGATAGGATTAATACGCAGGGATGAGGGGTGAGGGCAGGGAGGAGCAGTGTGTAAATTGATGAGCATCACAATAATACTGATCCCATCCTTTATACACAATGCTCCTTCAGTGTTGGCCTATTTATCCTTCCTGTAGAAATGGGGAAAAGATTTGATTATCCTGGTCTGTCGTGGTCACACTACAGCCCCATCTCCATAATGACAGCTCCATCTGACCTGGTTCACACTATTTAAAGCTACCATTTCACTGGCCTTGTTGAAATGTTCCCAGCTTCATTCTTGCCCCATTGAAGGCTGCTGTCAGTCAACTAATGTTTCTCCCTCTCAATTATTGCATTTCATTCTCTACCATTATCCTGAACTTTACAATAAAATGATCGCTGCACCCCAAAATCATCCCCTACTGACACTGGATCCACTTGCCCCACCTCTTTCCCAAGGACCAGATCCAATAGTACATGCTCTCTTGGGTTGGATACATACTCCTGCAGTGAGATCTCCTCCATATAATCCAGGAACACTTGACCCTCGTAAACCTTCACCACCAGTATCCCTGTCAATATCTGGAAACATTAATTTTCTCAGTATAACTGATCTGTAGTATTGTCATCGGTCTCAAATGACCCTGCGTATTTATTGTCTCCATCATTTCTTTGGTTCCTGGCAGACAGACTGTACCTCACAGTGTAATTGTACACTTTTTGTTCTGTAGCTCCAGCCAAATTCTGTCCTTGGACGGATCCTCTTTCTCTTGGACGCCTTAACTAATGCTAATCTAAACCAATACTTCTACCTTCATTCTTTCCCTTCCCTTCTATCATTTTGGAATCCTTTATACTCAGCAATATTTAACACACAGTCCTGCCATTCCTTGAGCCAGCTCTCGGTGATCAGTACATCAGATTTCCACACACTAATCTACATCTGGAACTCCCTATATTCCGAGTATTTATGTTCATGCAGAGTACGTCAGATTAAGGCTTCCTTTCTTACTCCATCTTCCACTAATTAACTTGTTGTAAATTAGTACCAAATGCATCTCCCATTATTTTGGGAATCCTGGTAGTCTCCTCGACTATTCCTTTTTGGATCCTAAGCACACATCAAGTTATTTTCAATCCCTCCCACACAGCCCACAATGAATTCAGACCCAGCTCTGTCACGTTAGCCCATCCAGCTTGTCCAGTTGCTGCCTTCTACAGAACCAGTCCCAATGTCCCAGGAAACTGAAGCCCTTCTTGCTGCACCATCGTTCCAGTCACACTCTCATCTACCTAAAACTCTGAGTTCTGGTCTCACTTGTACATGGCACGGGGAGTATTCCAGGGATTGCTACATTTGAGGTACCACTTGCTAAGCATCCATCTAGCTCCCTAAATTCTGACTCTCAGACCACTTCACCCTTCCTACCCAGGTCATTCCCACCAATATGGACATGACCTTTGACTGCTCACTGTCCCCCAGACAAATGTCCT
Organism: Chiloscyllium plagiosum; assembly: GCF_004010195.1. Classification (NCBI taxonomy): domain Eukaryota; kingdom Metazoa; phylum Chordata; class Chondrichthyes; order Orectolobiformes; family Hemiscylliidae; genus Chiloscyllium; species Chiloscyllium plagiosum. Next base: position 2,421 of record NW_025214106.1, on the reverse strand, counting down.
GCAGACACCGTGACATCCTTAAGTCCACTATCCTGGAATTACAGAAACGCTGACACCTTCTTCACTTTCCTGACTCCCCTTTGATTATTACTCCTCCTTCCTTCTCCCTCCCCTCCTGTACAGTCAGGCTGCTTGTGGGGCCACAGACATGGCTCTGACTGCACACCCCTGAGCAGCCAATACCTTCATCAGCTTCCAAACTGGGAAACTGAATTGGGAGGGAGACACCAAGATATTCTTGTATTACCTGACTGTTTATCTTCGATTGCCTAGTCCCTCATTCCCTTCCTTCTTCCAGGCTGTCATGTCTGCAGGGTGATCTGCTCTGTGTGTGTGCTATCCCCCTAACCCTCAGCATCACAGATGGCCCATAGAGTCTCTAGTCACTGTTTGAGCTCCAAGACCCAGTGTCCATCTAGGACACGAGCAGGGGGCTATGAATTCCCAATGTAACAGAACACATTTTCCATCTGATAAACATGGCTTGCCATGTCGTAAAATGCAATGTGTCTAGAGTAACTTAATTCATTACTTAGAATGAAGTTAACATCTGGCAAATAACAATATTGTTAAGTCCCTTATTCAACTGTGGCTGACTGAGGGTAATTTATTATATTGTGGTTCTGTTCGCCGAGCTGGGAATTTGTGTTGCAGACGTTTCGTCCCCGGTCTAGGTGTCATCCTTAGTGCTTGGGAGCCTCCTTTCAAGCGCTTCTGTGATGTTTCCTCCGGCATTTATAGTGGTTTGTCTCTGCCACTTCCGGTTGTCAGTTCCAGCTGTTCGCTGCAGTGGTCGGTATATTGGGACAACACTACTATTATAGGACAAGCCAAACAGAGAACAGCCAGGGAATTCCTAGAGTCATGGCACTCATCCACATATTCAATCAATGAACACATCGACCTGGACCAATATACTGGCCACTGCAGCGGACAGCTGGAACTGACAACCGGAAGCGGCAGATACAAACCACTATAAATGCCAGAGGAAACATCACAGAAGTGCCTCCCAGGAGGCTCCCAAGCACTCAGGATGTCACCTAGACAGGGGACGAAACGTCTGCAACACAAATTCCCAACTTGGCGAACAGAACTACAACAATGAGCACCCGAGCTACAAGTCTTCTCCCCAACTTTGAATTTATGATATTGGCTCACAATTTCACTTCTCCCTCTTATTTCTGTGCTCAACCCTTATTTGAGGAGTTAAAAAAAATTGCTAACTTACAGCAATTAACTGACAGTCGCTAATACCGGTGTAATTATCAGCCAATGAACTTCAGACTTTTCTGTGATGGCTCTTGCACTTGTTTCAAACTCAGTGCAGGCAGGTCCCAGCAGCAGAAAGTTGTCTCTGTTACTCCCAGGTACGTGTAAATCTTCAGCTCCCACTCCACTCTGCTTCCTCACAGGGTCACCGTCTCTGTTACTACCAGGTACGTGTAATCTTCCAGCTCCCACTCCACTCTGCTCCCTCACAGGGTCACCATCTCTGTGATTCCCAGGTACGTGTAATCCTCCAGCTCCCACTCCACTCTGCTCCCTCACAGGGTCACCGTCTCTGTGACTCCCTGGTATGTGTCCTCCTCCCGCTCCCACTACACTCTACTCCCTCACAGAGTCACCGTCTTTGTGACTCTCAGGGACGTGTAAACCTCCAGATCCCACTCCACTCTGCTCCCTCACAGGGTCACCGTTTCTGTGACTCCCAGGCACGATTAGGCCTTGATCCTCAGTGTTGATTTATATCCTCCCACTTTGCTGCCTCTGCAACTCCCAGGTGTGAGTTAGCCTCATGCTCCTGCTCCAAGTTGTTCTGTCACATGTTCACTCCCCCTGTGATTCGGTGCTGATTTCGAGGCTCCTGCTCTGCTGTTTCTCCAACTCCAAGTCCCAGTCAGCCTCGATCCTCGCTGCTGATGAATATTCTCCTGGTTTATGCTGCTCTCTCTCAGGTTCCCTCCCTTTGTGACACCCAGGTAATGGTAGGCCTCAAGCCTCAGCTGAGGTTTATAACATCCCATTCCGCATTGCTCTCTTATAGGATCGCTGTTGTGCCTGGAAGACAGTGGAAAAGAGGAGGAGTAGACAGAGCAGAGGGTGTTACAGTGATTGAGCGAGCTGTATGGGATGGAACAGGTTATCTGGGGAGCTAGGCAGACCTGCAGCAACTAAAGACGTTTGCTGGAAGATACAGTGAGAGTTTCAGACATTGAAGAAGACAAAGGAAATACAGAGATGGTGGCTTGTTCATGACGGAGCTGTGTAGAACCTAAAAGGCTTTTTCTGAGCTGCTGACAGAAATGTGTAGACTTCAACAAATACAAATTGACAGCAAGTGGTGTAAGGTACTGGAGACTGTTGAATGTTACAGAGTTAGAAAACTTCCAGTAACTGGGCGGAATATAAACTTTTGGAGCA
>NW_025214105.1:36507-39052 GCF_004010195.1 Chiloscyllium plagiosum | reverse complement strand
TGAACAGTAATTTTCCCTAATCAATAAGGTTCTTTGAGCAGAGAGACTTCCTGAGCAATGAGACTGTCACAGCCTTGAGAATCCCCGAGCCTTGAGAATCACTGAGCCTTGAGACTCACGGAGCAATGAGATTATCTGAACAATGAGACTCCCTGAGCAGTGAGACTCCCTGAGTAGTGAGAGTCATAGATTAATCGATTTGTGCACCATAGAAACATATCCTAATGTCCAACTTGTCCCTGACGACCAGATGTACTAAATTAGTCTAGTCCCATTTGGCATCATTTGGTACTATATTTCTCCAAACCCTTTCTAACCATGATCCAATCCAGATGACTGTGAAATGTGGTAATTGTACCAGTGTCCACCTCTGGATGCTCATACTATATACGCACCATCCTTACGCGCACCATCCTGTGAATGCACATATTGCTCATTGAGTCCCATTAATATCTTTCCCCTCTTAACTTAAATTTATGCCCTCTTGTTTTGGACTCCCCTACTCTGGGTGAAAAATCTTTGCTATTCACTCTATCTCGGCTCCTCATGATTTTATAAACCTCTATAAGGTCACCCCTCAGTCTCCAACACTCCAGGTTAATCAGCTCCAGCCGATTCAGTCTCTGCATTTCACTCAAAACCTCCAACGTTGACAATATCATTGTAAATCTTTCCAGCAAGGTTTCATGTTCAACAACATTTTTTCGATGGTAGGGAGACCAAAATTCAATGCAGTATTCAAAAAGTGGACTAACCAATATCCTACACAGCCACAATATGTCTTCTCAACTTCTATACTCAATACACTAAACAAATGCCTTCTTCACTACTCCGTCTATGCATGACTCCACCTTCAAGGAACAATGAACTTGCACTCTATGATGTCTTTGGTTAGCTACATTTCTCAGAACCTAGCATAACATTTACAAGTCTTGCCCGGATTTGAATTAGCAAAGCGTTAACACCTCACACTTATCTAAATTAAACTCCATCTACTGCTCCTCTACCAATTGACCTATCTAATCAAGGTTAAGCTGACAATGTGTTGCTGGAAAAGCGCAGCAGATCAGGCAGCACCCAAGGAACAGGAGAATCGACGTTTTGGGCATAAGCTCTTCATTAGGAATCCTTGGATGCTGCCTGACCTGCTGTGCTTTACCAGCAACACATTTTCAGCTCTGATCTCCAGCATCTGCAGACCTCACTTTCTCCTATCTAATTAAGGTCTGTACTCTGGTATAACATTCACTATTCATTTTTGGTGTTATCTACAAAGAAGCTAACCATTCCTCCTATATTCACATTTACATTACTTATATAAAGGACACTACTGGTCACAGGCTTCCAGTTTGAAAAGCAACCATTTACCACTATCATCTGTCTCCCACCTTCAACCAGTTTTGCATTCAAATGCCTAGCTCTCTCTGGATCCCATGTGATCGGCCTTTGCTAACCAATCTAACATGGGGAACCTTATCTAAAGTCTACCTGAAGCCCACATAGAAAAGGTTCACCACTGTCTCTTCATCAATTTTCCCTGTCACTTCTTCAATAAACTCATCCTCACAGAGCAGTAATTTGCCCTGATTGGTGTGGTCCCACTGAGCAGTGACACTCCCTGAGCAGTGAGACTCCCTGAGCAATGAGACTCACTAAATGCTAGTAGCCCTGAGCAATGAGACTCCTTGAGCAGTGATTTGCCCTGATCAGTAGGTCTCCTGAACAGTGGGACTCCCTGAGCAGCGAGACTCAGCAAACGCTGGTAGTCCCTGAGTAGTGAAATACCCTGAACAGTGATTGGCCCTGATCAGTTAGGCCCCCTGAACAGTGACAGTCCCTGGGGATTGAGCCTCACTGAGCCTTGAGACTGTCTGAGCAGTGATTTGCTCTGACCAGTAAGGTTCCCTGAGCAGTTACACTGCCTATGCAGTGAGACTCCCTGGGCAGTGAGAGCCTTGAGCAACAAGGCTGACTGAGCAATGATGGTCACTCAGAGTTGATGCCCCCTGATCAGTGAGATACCTCTGAGATGGGAATCTTAAGCCATGGGAACCTTGCAAGCAGATGACTATTTAATGAGACCCCGAATGACAAGGCTGAACTGAGTACTAAGATAACATGAAATATGATACTTGGAATACAGAAAATTTGAGGCTGATCACCCTGACAAGTCCAAGCTTGGCACACGCTGTGAGGAGTTGAACATATGTGCTGTTGGAAATTAAACATATAGTTAAAGCAATATTCTGTTGCATATCTGGAGAAAAAAGTAAGGACGTTATAACAAACCTGCATCCAGGCTCGTTTAGACCACACTTCAGATAATTAGATTAGATTAGATTACTTACAGTGTGGAAACAGGCCCTTCGGCCCAACAAGTCCACACCGACCCGCCGAAGCGCAAACCACCCATACCCCTACATTTATCCCTTTAACCTAACACTACGGGCAATTTAGCATGGCCAATTCACCTGACCCGCACATCTTTGTGACTGTGGGAGGAAACCGGAGCACCCGGAGGAAACCCACGCAGACACGGGGAGAA
>NW_025214105.1:0-34901 GCF_004010195.1 Chiloscyllium plagiosum | reverse complement strand
ACCCCCCCATCAGTCCTAGGATTTCCCTCTGAATGAAGGTGCACACTATTCTATCTCCAGTTCTTTACATATCCCGAAGAAAAAACGTGTAGAAACATGGAAAATAGCAGCTGTAGGCCATTCAGCCCATCAGGCCTGCCATGTTATTCAATATGATCATGGCTGGTCATTCAACTCAGTACTCTGGTCCCACTTTCTCCCATAACCTTTGATTTCTTTAGTGCTAAAGCTGTCTTGTCGTGTTATTATTTCATAGGTTTCTACAAAATCCACCCCTCTACCCCATTCTTCTCAAGTCCAATAAATGTAACTCTAGCTAAACCAGTCTCTTTTCAAACATTTTTCCAACATCCGAGGAATCAGTTTGGTAAAGCTTTGATACAATCCCTCTACAGCCAAAGCATCTGTCATCAGTTAACATCAAAACTGCACTCAGTATCAAATGTGATCTCACCAAGTCCCTGGACAATTGCAGTGAAGCTCCTATACACAAATCCTCACTCTATGACGGTCGACATATCATTTGCCTTATTCTCTACCTCCTGCACCTCATACCCCTCACACTGTCACCACTGGGAAAACCATTCCTTAGATTATCACTGTTCAGTGTCTCACTCCCTGTGGTGTAACACCTTTGATCATCAATGTGCAGGGAGTTTCCCTCCACAGGGAAAGTTATAACGGGGTGGCAGAAGAGATAGCAGACCAGATAAATCTTTGCAAAGCACAACACAAACAACAAACTGTTGAGGAGTTAACTGCAACTGAGCAATAATTTCTGTCAATACGCCACTTAACCTTTGCAGCCTGCTCCACTATTCATTAAGATCATGATTTTTAATCCAAAGCTGCCTCCTGTTCACACATTCTCCCTTCGACCCCTTTAGACATAAGAAATTTATCTAATTCCTTCTTGAGCAGTTTCAGTGGGTTTTTTTTCCCCTTCATCTACTTCCTGTGGTAGAGAATTTCACAGGCTAACTACTCTCTGAGGCAAGCGATTTCTCTGATCTCAGTTTGCCATGGCCTGCTCTGTAATTTTACAGGGGTAATTCTGAAATTCTTTTATTTTTAATATGTTTGATAATACAGTGAACAGCGCTGCATGCAGTTTGTAAGCATGATCTAACCACAGTTTGGTACAAGTTTGGCATAACTTTCTGACATTTCAACCCGAGCACTCTGTTTGAAGTGGAATGTCCAGTTCCTTTTTATGAACAATAATGCCTACTACCGGCTCTGTACTTCCTCGAGGTTAGCCGGATTGTTTGCAGATTAAAGACTTTTTCAGCTACTTCCTATATGATGTAAGATAGCTTGTGTTTTTGTTGATCTTTTTTGAGAATAGAATAGAATTTCTACCATGTGGAATCAGGCCAATCAGCCCAATGAGTCCACGCAAACCCTCCAAAGAGAATCCCAACACCCTACCCTTGCAACCATGCATATGGTAATCCTTGTAATCCTTTGGCTAACACATCTAAACTACATAACTCTGGATATTATGGGTAATTTCGCATGGCCAATCCACGTAACTTATGCATCTTTGGAATGTGGGAGGAAACCGGACCACCTGCAGCAAACCCACGCAGACACGGGGAGAATATGCAAATTCCACACAAATATTCGTCAAGAATGGATTCAAAACTGGATCCCTGTCATTGTGAGGCAGCAGTGCTAACCACTGAGCCACCATGCTGATAATTTGTCTGATAAATTTTGATCTTCCTTTATTTAAAGCACTTCGGCAGCCTTTTGAGAATATCTTCATATATGAAGTATCATGGCAATCAAATTGTAAATCTAAAACTTCTGGTCAATCAATCCAATTTTCATTTTGGGATCAGTTATATACAGTAATACTGTGAGCTTAGATCTGAATAAAAGCAGCTCAAACTTCCGGGATGATGGGAAGAGTTCGAGACAAAAAAACGACTGCAGATGCTAGAATCCAAGGTAGACAAACAAGAGACTGAAAGAACACAGCAAGACAGGTAGAATCAAGAAGTGGAGAAATCAGCATTTTGTATGTAACCCTCCTTCAGGGCTAGGTGTGATTATAAGAGGAGCTGCAGATAAAAGGGGGTGGGAAAGGGTATTGGATGGGGAGAGCAGAACAGTCGTGAGGTGGGTATGGGCGAACACAGGTAAAATATATGACCTGCTTGGTCGATGCAAAGACTGATTCCAGTTAGTAGCTGGAAGGAAGGGTCGATCAGAGGAATGGAAGGGAAGAGGATGGGCTAGAGAAGGAGTTAGTGGATGGTTAGGAAGGTTATTTGAAATTAGAGAACTCAATGTTAAGTTGTCCGGGCTGTAGGCTGCCCAGGTGGAAGATTGCTGTTCCTCCAATTTGAGGTCTGATTCACTGCGGCAATGGAAAAGGCTGAGGATGGTCTTGTTGGAGGAGTGGGAGGAGAACTAAAATGGATGGTGACTAGGGTGTCAAGTCGACTCTTGCAAGACCGGCTGAGATGCTCGGTGAAATGTGCCCTGAGTTTAACTTTGCTCTGTTCAATGCAGAGAAGACCATTTCAGGAGCACTGATGACAGCAAATGAGATTGCAGAAGAGGCAAATGAACCTCTGTCTCACCTGGAAGGACTGTTTGGGGCCCTGGAGAGAGAGGTGTGGGAGGCTTTGCATCTTTTACGGTTGCAGGGGCTACTACCTGAGGGTTCGGGTTGTTGATGGGGAGAATGGTGCAAATCAAGGCTTGGCGAAGGGAATGGTTATTGCCAATGGAGGCGGGAGGGGAAGATATTTTTGGTGATGAGTTATTTTTGGAGTTGGTAGAAGGATTAAGGATGATAAGTTGCATGTGGAAACTAGTATGGTGGTAGCTGAGGACAAGGGAACCCAGTCTTTATTGAGTTTGGAAAGCGGGGTTGTTGAGAGCGGTGGAATGGAGAATGGATGAGGTGTGATGGAGGGCTGTCTCGAAGACAGAGGGGGGAAAAGCACATTGTTTTAAATAGGTGGACATCTGGGATGCTTGTGAGTGAAATGTCTCCTTGTCTGAGTAGACACGGTGGAGGCAGAGGAGTTGGGAAAATGAGATGGTGTTCTTGTAGGATATTGGGTGGGAGGAGGTGTAGTGCAGGTAGTTACGGGAATAGCTAAGCTGTTCAATAGTATAAGGTTCATTCCATCACGCAAATTTCTCAATTTACTCCATTTGTTAGAGATAGAAGCAGGAGGACATTAAGATCCGAGCGCCTCTCTTGCCATCAACAGGATCTGGACTTAAAAACTGCATTTTAGTGCCCGATCCTTCAATCCCATTACTTCCCTAAGTATCTAATAATCTATCAAACTCTGCCTTGAACATAATCAATAACTGAGCATCTTCAGCTCCCTGAAATTGTGAACTCCAATGTTTCTCACTGTATTGATTGAAGTTGTTTTTCCCCAGTTCATTGGAGAATGGCTGACCATTAATCCTTTGACTATGATCGCATGGTTTGGATTCCTGAATCAGAGGAATTGCATATTTTTAAGCAGATCAGGGATCAAGGATTATGGGAATAAGACAGGAAAGTGAAGTTATGGATTTTCAGATCAAGCTGGGATCTCATTTAATGGAGGAGAAGACTCAATGAGCTGATTGGCTATCTTCAGCTCCTACATCTCATGTTTGTATTAAGGTCATAAGATTTGCTGAAGGACTCTTCTTTCCTTCATCTTCTTATCATTCACCACGATTGTCTCAATGGAAATGAGTTTTATTTATAATTATTTTTAAACCTGATTAAAGTTCAAATATTGTCAGATAAATGTGATATTTTTTCTCATTTTGACACATTTGCTTCTCTGGCACCTAAACTAGGTTGGGTATCCACAGTTTGTAAACGACCTGCTTCAATACTCATTTAATTGAGCCACCCTTTTAATTCGGCTTATGGAATCTATTCTGAAGAGTTGAAAATTTAGATTTATACTGATGATGAGCAATCTGCATAAACGGGCAGTTGGGAAATGATGATCTGACTCAATGTTGTCAGCATGGATTTGAAAATGGGAAAGCATCATTGACAAATCTGTTTCCCCAGTCTGATTCCTGAAGTGGTTGGACTTAATTGGCTAGGATTATATTCACTAGAGTTTAGAAGAATGATGATTATTAATGATGGGTGCTCCTCACGACTGGGAAGTACAGAGCCAGAGGTCATAGTGTAAGGATATGGGGTGGGCCATTGAGGACTGAGGTAAGAACAATTGTCTTTGCCCAGAGAGTGGTGAGCCTATGGAATTTTCTGTTACAGAAAGTAGTTGAGAACAAAATATTGGATGTTTTTAAGAAGGAGTTAGATATAGACCTTAAGTCTGACAAGATCAAAAGGTATGGGGGAAAAAATCAAAACAGGGGACTGAATTAGGTGATTAGTCAAATTCATACTGATAGTCTGAATGTCCATCACTAATTCTCAATTTTGGAAGTTTTTTTGGCAGAATTGACATTGTACAATTTGAATTTCTGAAGGTTTTTGTTGAAGTTCTGCACAGGAGATTAGTTACCATGTTAAAGCTCATGGGATTGGAAGTAATGCAGTGACATGGTCTCTCAGTTGTCTGACAGAAAGTAAGCAGAAGTGGATCGTCCTGGTGTTGGCAGATTGTGACTAGTCCGGTGTAATGACATAGAGTCATATAACATGGAAACAGATCCTTTTGTTCAACTAATCCCCGTCAAACGTGTTCCCAAACTAAACTAGTCCCACCTACCTGCGTTTCGCCCACATCATTTCAAAACTTCACCATTCATGTACTTATCAAAATGTATCTTAAATATCACCACTGTAACTGCAAGCACTATTGTTTCAGGACAATTGATGGCAATGTTAGTCTGAAAGTCACCAAGTCTCAGGCAAGAGGTGAGCATCAGAAGGCAGAGCTTAAAGGTAATCTCAACGAATAAAGGAATAGAAACTTTACTGCCATTTTAACTCTATGTTGCAAACTAGCTTTCCAGGAGCTAACCAGATCCCCATCCCACTTCCATCCCCAAAACACTTCACATACCCCACCCCCGGAATAAAGTAGCATTAAAGGTTCTCCATCACAGTGGCAGTAGTAAGTAAACACTCCAGAATGATGCAACTAATCAAAACTTCCTCAATAGTGCTTTACAATCCACAAACTCTACAACCCTGGAGAAGGGCAGCAGATAATGGAAACACGAGGGCATGAATGTTTTGCTCCAAGCCCCACACTAGCTATATCTACATTCCTTCACTGTCACTGAATCATAACCCCTCCTCGGCATTGTGGATGTCTGCATCTCATTGAACAAAATAGCTAAGGCAGCCACTCTTCTTTTCTAGGGCAATTAGAAAGGGGCACCAAATGTTGGCTTAGACAGTGATGTGCACATCCTGTGAATGAATAAAACAAAAACATTCCACAGTCCCAAAGATTCTTTTTATTATATATTGGTGGAGTACAAAAGAGACCCTTTGGGCAGTATGAGTCTGCACTATTAAAAATATATTCAAAATCAATCATTTTTTATTTGATTTGTGATTGTTTTATATGTATTTTTGTTTTGATTTATGGTTAATTTATATGTATGGCCTTGGCTTCTGTGTTCTCTGGTTTAATACCAATGGAAGTTTCTGTGTCCACCTCCAACCACTTTCATTTCTTTAAAGGTTTTATTATGTAACCCTCCAACCTTCTCTTGCCAGCGAAGAGAGCTTCGCCTCAGTCAACACTTCCAATTGGAGCTATCCTCTTAATTCTGTTATCATCATTATCATCCTGTTCTTGCACTGTCATCATTGTCTGTGTGGTACCTTTCATCAGTCTTACACACCAAATTATTCTCAGTCTACCAATGACTTTCCATTTGTAGTTATTTTGTCTCTGTAGAAGTCCCAACAGAGTCAATGGAAGATCAAGGATTGGATTTGGAGAATGAGGAGGGGGTGTGGGGACACAACTGAGGAGAAAAAAAAGAATGTTTTGTGGAGGTGCATCGTGAGGATATTTTGTGTATAGGGTCCTTTTTAAAAAGTTATTTAATTTACAAAGAAGTCTCAATTCAAATCCACTGTTATTTGTCCTCAGGATGTGAGTTTTGCTGGAAAGACCAGGAATTATTGTTTCCTCACAATTGCTTCTTACAATGATGGAAATCAGACTTTTATCTTGTGTTTGTCACTGGCTAACTTGCAATTATCATCCCACTTCTAATATCCAAGATCAGCTGTATTTGGTGTGGTGACATTACTCCCACATTGCTGTTAGGGTGGAGAGTGCCTTTGAAATAATTTCTGCATGAAAGACTTTGGAGGCAAATATTATTTCAGGGACTTTCACAGGGGCTAGTGTGTGCTCCACAATTATTCAGTTCTCAAAACTTTCTTATCGCAGATGATGCCAATGATAATTCTGCCCCTTCAACAAGGTTACTTTACCCTTGATTTTTTTGTCGGTCGGTTCATAAATTCAGAAGTTCTGATATGTTCTGGTTTAACTACTTGAAGAAGCTTTTAAATGTGTTTGCTTAAAACACCTGTACAATGAAAGGGCAGTGGCCAGTTCTCCCAGTTCAGAGTTCGGCTTGGTTTGGTTTGAGCATGCTGTTTTTGTTGGCAGCTGCTGGTCAAGTTTTATCTGGGAACAAACAAAACTTCTCTCTGACATCTCTCCTGTAAGAACCTGTGTTTGTTTTTACTTTTTATTTGCCAAGAAGATGTTTCTGGTGATGTTGCAAGTACTTAGAACAGCCTTATTAAGTTGAGATTTGGAGGAGCCGGTGTTGGACGTGGGTGTACTAAGTTAAAAATCACACCACACCAGTTTATAGTCCTACAGTTTTATTTCGAAGCATTGGTTTTCGGAGCTGTAATGTAAACCTTTGCTATAAATTCTGTGTCTTATAATCACATACTCCACAACCACCTGATGAAGGAGCACCAGTCTGAAAACTGGTGCTTCCAAGTAAACCTGCTCGACAATAATGTGGTGTGGTGTGATTTTTAACATCATTAAGTTGCTTTATCGTGTTGGTTTTATTCTCAAATATTTATGCCATTCTAAATTCGATATTCTTTTGTACATCTGTAAAAAAATTCTGTTTTGTTTAAAACTGAGTGGTTTGGCTAGCTGCATCACTGCTGGAATAAACACTTTTCACTTGCTTAAAGCAACTAGAAAAGTTAGGGTCTGGACTGCCTTCTTGAAATATTTTGAGGGGGTTTGACCTGGTCCATGACATATCAGACCTGCTCAGTTTTGCCAGCAATTTCTATTTTCAGATCTCCAGCATTTGCAGTTCTTTGTTTTATTTGATCATAATTAATTCCCTTTATCATTTGTTCCCAAAAACCCTCCCTATTGTTATAACCTCCCCAGCTCTATCTTCCTTCACATGTGTCTAACCTTCCTTAATCTTTCCATTTCTCCCAATCTGTAATCTCCTCTCATCTGCGCAGTACATGTCACCATACTGCCACCCACAGTGCTGTGACAAAAGCGACCTCTAGGATTGGATACAGTGACAATAAAGAGAAGTGGTATGTATCCAAAGTGAAATGGTGCATGTTTTGGAGGGGAACGTGCAATTGTGATGTTCCCCTGCATCTTCTGTTTGACTTATGAAGTGATAGAGTTCAAGAATTTGGAAGGTGCCAACAGAGCCGGGTTGAATTTTTGAATACATCTCATACTTGGCACATGTACTGCCTCTGCATATCCATAATGGAGGGTCTGTATATTAAATGTGATAGACGGCATGCTAATCATGCTTTAATCTGGGTAATACCAAGCTTCTCGAATATTGTTAAAGGCGCATTCATCCAGGCAACTGAACCGCTTTCAATACACGGCTGACTCGTGTCCTGTAGATGGTGAACATGCTTTGAGGAGGAAGGGAGTGTCATTACATGCTGGTGGGTTCCCAGCCTCTGGTCTGTTTTTCTAGCTACAGAATAGATATGGAGAGTCCAGTTCAGTTCGTGATTAGGCTGGGCATTTAGCTGCCTGGATCATAAGGTTCAAAACTGTACCTGACCCTCTCCGCCTCCATCTCTCTCTATGTTTATCTATGTGTCTCTGCCTCCCTGTCTTTATCACTGTCTCTCTTGCTCTCTCACTCTATCATCCTTTAATTTCACTTTGAAAATCTTAAACATTCTGCAAGCTTTGACTCAGTTGTCCTTGCTTTTCCTTTAAAGTTCTGTTTGATGTGAAATAATCCCTTCTGGATGGGTCGTTGAAAATGTTACGACATTAAAAACATGAGATAACTATTACTTCACCAAACAGGATCATTAGTAGGAAGATGAGGAACTATTTCACAAATGGAGCTATTTATGCTATTCACAAAGGTCACGGCTCATGATCAGCTTGGAGAACTTGACTTTCCGACCCGCGTTTTAAATTCCGCAGTTCTCCTGCTTGAAGTCAATAAACAGATTACTATAAAGGTAGCATGGTTAGAATCTTCGCTTGTCTCAGGAGAGAGAACTGATGTTGGAAGGTTTACACAAGTGAGGCGTAGAATATGCAAAGAGAAAACTCATCACCATTACCAGTCGTAGAAAGCAGGGAGGGACTCTGCCAGGACCAAACAAGCAGCTAGCAAGTTTAGGTATCAAACATTTCATCGTGTATCACCCTGGTCCCAGTCTCTGACCTCGCATTGTAAAAGTACAGATTTGAGACGGTCCAGGGAATCCTCTGAGGATTCAACTTGTAAGCCTCTCTTGGCTCATTCCAGAGATCATACTCTTTGTTAATCTGGAATTAAAAAAAACACTTACAGACAGTTTAGTTTAATTTTAGTTATCCCCTTTATTTACCAATAGCATCACTGTTACAACATTACACTGATATCTTTTAGCTAAACTAACTAGGTTCTAATAACCTAAGAGAGTAGGATATTGCTCTTCCTTTAAGAGCCCTCGCAGGCTACTCTGCTGTACTGTCACAAAGTGGCTTCCTTTTTGCAAAGTGTTCACAAAAACACTGCATGCTCATAATTAAACAGATAACTGTGAAAGACAATAATTCGTAACAAAAAGAAGTCAATTGACATATCTGCGTGCGCTTGACTGATCACTCTTACTGGCCTTGAGCTATCCCTCAGGTGGGAAAAACAATTCCAGACGAGTTAGGGGTCTGCTGGCAAGCTGGGTTCCTATAAAGAAGTACCAGTCTAAATTAAGTGAGAGGTGTCATAAGGTATCCTTGCACAGCTCGCATGTCTGATACAATTAGGTAAAAACAATGATACAATTGTTTTATAAAATGGACTCTTAGCAAGTAGGGCAAACATTTGATCATAAAATGGCTTCCCAACAGATTGTGTCAGAATCTCTTCAATATAAGGTTCAGAATAATTTTAAGCTGGGAGAAGAGTCCTGCTTTTTATCTTAGCACAGAATCATTCTGTACCGGAGGCTGAGATGTTACCGTCAAGTTGCATTTAAACTGATTCATTAGTCTTGAATTAAACATGCTTTCTTTTCAAGGTTGTGATTCAAATTCGAATAAGACATAAGATCTTATTCGAAAGAATTGGCAGTGGGGCAGTCGGTAAGGATTGTAGAATGGTCTGCAAGAAGAGCAAGTTAAAGTTTCATCAAAATTACCTTTCACAGAGTTTGCATTTCATAATCAGCTATGGCTACTCAAAATCATCATAAAGTCCCCAAAATGCAATTAAGTTCAAGTTCAATCCATAGCAAGATAAGCACCAAAAGTTTTGTACTGGCTTCGGCAGTCCCAGTACTAAAATGCACGCTCTCTCTCTCACTCTCTCTCTCTGTCTGTCTCTGTTTCTCTCTCTCTCTATCTCCCTCGTGTTCTTCTGTACTCTCAAGTCAGGGTCTTGTAACAGAAACGATGTTTTTCCTTCTGTGTCTGCCTAGCTTAAAGGGTGACAAGAATCCATTATAATTGATGGGACCTGACTGTTAATTACAAGGCTTTTGAAGATACCGAATTTCGTTTCGAGGTTAGAATCAAACACTGTCATTAATTTCACAGGGGACAGCTGTGAATGTTATCACTTGGTGTCCTGTTTACACGGATTCACTGATATAATGGAAAAAGTTCCTAATTGCCTTAGAGCATCCTGTTATCACTTGGTGAGAACAGATGATTTTACCTTCTGCATAACTTGGGTTCTCCCTTTATTTGGCCTAACCCTCTCTGCCTGTCGGCTTATTTTGTAGTGTACAACAAACATGTTCTATAATTCATTACTAAATTTTATTCTTAATGTTTAAGGACAAGTTTTAAGGCTACAGACTTTCTCAGCATCACGGCCTCCATCACCAGAAGAATTAAACATAAAACTAAGGATGTCATTTTCCCATTTTACAGAGCAGTAACAAGACCACATCTTGAATAATTAGAGCAAGAATACTTGCCTTATTTAAGAAAGGACATAAATGCGTCGTTTGGCTCTTCAAAGCTGGTTTTGTACATTCATATTTGGAATAAATATGTTGTCTTAAGAGGAAAGTTGGGGGTGACTGGACATCTCTTCATTGGAGTAGAGAAAAGTGAGGGGTGACTTCATCAAACTGTATTGAGTCCTGAATATCCTGAGAGAATGAAATCCCTCAGCCCCCCAGCCCGCAAACCTCATTCCTGATGGAGGGCTTATGCCCAAAAGGTCGATTCTCTTGGTCCTCAGATGCTGCCTGATCTGCTGTGCTTTTCTGGCACCACACTCTCGACTCGAAAATATCCTTGACATGGATGAGGATAGAAAGTGACCTTTTGTGAGGCAGTCCAGAATTAGGGAAACCCAAATTTAAAACACTAAATGTCACACGTATTGGTAAGTGATGGGAGGCGTCTTCCCTTTACATCACGATGTAACTTTAGAATATTTCATCGGAAAAAAGTGGAAGTTGAGTCATTGATCAAATGATTTTCAAACTAACACAAATAGGTTTTTGTTCGGCAGGGAAGCAAATCTTATTGTGTTATTTTGGAATGTAGAACTTGGAACACAAATAGAAGAGCCATGATGTTGTTCCATGGCTGAATGATCTACTTCTACTATTTCATTTGATAATATAAGTTCCTCTGCTGTACTTGTGCGGAGATAAACCCACTTCCTAACAGAGAGGGAGGGGGTGGGAATAGAATTATAATTAGTTTTATTGTCACACATTCTCACATGAGTGCAGTGAAACATTTGCAAATGTGCCACTTATGGTGAAAATTTGATACCAATTTCTTAAATGCAAAATCTTCGGAATAATTTTGAAATATAAAAAAAAAACTCAGCCTTTCAAGCAATTCACGCTCGTCCTTGCCTCTTGATGTCGCCAGGCCTTGCCTCCAAAAGTCGCAAGGACGTCGCATCCTGTCGATGCTGAACTCAAACATATGCTGAACAAAGGATACAGCTTGGTCTGCACGTTAAGTTCTGCCGTAGACGACAACCAACTGAGCACCAAACACCAATGATGACCTATCTGCTCCCACTATGCGCCTACTGCAGGGCTACTGTGGGCATCAAGCTCCTCCATAGCAGAAGGCCTATGAAATTATGAGTTCAGGCTCCAAGCCTGCCGAAGCCAGGAGTCTTGATAAACACTGCAACAGCTGACGCCGATAAACTAACGACAATGCTCATGTTTCCCAACAATGTCAGAAGGTGAAAGAAAAGAGAAAGAGCTGGATGGAGAGACACAGACAGACAGACAGAGAGAGAGAGAGAAGGATGCGACCGGCCCAAAATATACGGGCATAGGCCCTTAACACTCCCTACCATGCGAGTGCTGTGAAAAACAGATGAGAGAATGAAATAGAGGCACCTTCATTTAAATATCATCAGAAATAACTTCAAATAACAACAGATTATTGACACAAGTGATTTTATACATACATATTTTTCTTTATTATTAAACAGATATTTTCTTTTCTGAGGATTAGAAATAATTAGCAAAGAGATGAGACTGCAGTCACTCCTTTTCACCATCCCCTTAAATGGGAGCTCAGACTTTCCCCTCCAAAATCCCAACTACTAATATTACCTGACCGGAATCCTCCCTTGCAGTCCCCACTCCACTAACACTGCTCAAGTTCTACCTATGGAAACCTCTAGTTAAATGAGGATGAATGTTACTGGAAACATGGGGCTCCCAGCAGTAGTTAAGAAAATTAGACATTGATGTATATGAATTTTTCACAGCACTCTTGAACTGCTCCCTGAACTTGGACTGAGTGGCACCATAAATAAATGCATGTGTGCAGCGACTTAAATCCACCAGCATGATGCCTACATCTGCAAAGATGTTTAAGGAAGCATTGTAATTTTCAGGAATATATCCTGCAATGGTACAACATAAGAAGTTTATAACAAATAAAAGCCAAAGTAAAATGAAATTGCCTGATATTGTGAAGAATAAAATTGCAGAATTCCGTCTGCTCTCAATCTCTTGGTCAGTGCAGTTTCCAACAGCACCCCTGAGTTGCCGCCGGACCCATCTGATCATTAAAATGTGTCTGATTGTGAGCACATTGACAAAGAGAATTAAAGTGTATGGGATCAATAGTGTGAAAATCGTATCAAACCAATCAAATGCCACCCATGCAGGATCTGTATAGTAGTTTGTCTTTTCCTTACAAAACCAAGGAACATCATCAATCATCTCTCTGGGTTCAACTATGAAGTAAAATGGGATGTTTTTTAAACAAATCACAATGAATGTGATTGATAGAATCACAAGTGCAGTTTTGCCAGTGCAATACTTTGTTTTAAACTTCTGACAACAAATGGCTACAAATCGATCAAGTGAGAAAGTGACAACAAACCAGACAGAACATTCAGTACCTACGTAAATAAGAATAAGTATGATATTACACACATGAGTGATCTCCAGAAAAGATACTGGGAAAAAATAGGAAATGAGTTGATCCAATATGATAGAAGAGAAGATGACCAGTAGATCTGCTGTTGCCACAGCCATCAGGTAGTAAGTTGTGCAAGTGGAGAGGCCACACTTCTTCCATGATAGGATGACAATTACCAATAAATTGACTGTAAGAGAGAGAAGAAAAAAAGAAATGCTTGGCAATTTCTCATTAAATATTTCTTGTTTGTTTTTTATGGTTTGATTGGTGGTAAAAATTTTACAATCTCGTCACAAAACTAGAATCAAGATAAACCTAATTTCTTTGGATTTAATTTCCCCAAGGAAAACTATCAATCTTCTTCAGTACATGAGTGATACTGACAAAATCTTATTTTTTCATTTTCGTCGATACAACTGGTGATCATTCTAAGTCTTCAATCAGCACAACTGCTCATGCAGGCAGCAACACATCTATTACTTTCATATGCAGTTCTACTGCTGGATAAGAGATTGCAGTTGAAGGGAGAAGATCCAGTTGTATTTCTCCTTGCAGGTACCAATGACATGGGTAGTCTAATAAAGAGGTTTTGCATTGCAAGTATGAGGATCTGCCACAGAACTAAAAAGAAGTTTCAATGAGGCAATCCTTTGTGCAAAAATTGAACTACGTAAAACTTAGCATTTGATCAATAAGTTTAGAGTTATTGATGTATGACTTAAGGGTTGCTGTGAGAATACTGATTGGTAGTTTGTGATAATTTCACACTAGTACTGGAAAAATGTGGCTGCATTGTTGAGATGGGTTTCAATTAAGCAGTGCTGGAGTCAGTCTTCAGGCAAGTCATCTGAATTGGGAGATACAAAGCCTGTAATTGAATAGGGGAATAAAGGAGCACATCTAGATGGTTCCATAAGTTTAAGCGAGAGGAAACAATAATAGATCAAGGCAAATGTAAAATAATAATCAGAGTATAGCAGGAAATACAATGAACAAAATCAGAAAAGTATGTCAACAGATAGGGCAAAAGGTTATAGAGTGGGTAAAGAAAACTGAATTAAGAAATTTGTGCCTTACACTTGCAATCATTTTCATCAATTGTTAAGTTAAATATAAATTCATAAGCATGATCCGATAGTAATTAGTGAATTAGTGGTATTCAGAAATGGCAGTATGCTGGAAAATGGTGGTGGTGTAGCTGTGTTCACTAAAGAGTAGAATACAGGAGTGAGGAAGTAAATGGCATTTTGGAAACTGGAGTTGACACAATAAATGTGGAAAACTTCAATTGACATATGAACCACGTGACCCTCATTAATACTAGCATAGTTTGTGTGGGACAAATTTTCATATGCATGTGAAATATATTTCTAAGCTGCACATTGGGGAACCATCCAGGCAGTAGATTGTTTTAGATTGTGCATTATGCAAAAAAGGATGGGCAACTGAAAACTTTGTTGCAAAGTATAGTTTACGAAAGAGTGGCCATGACATGAATGATGTTATATTTAGTTTACAATCAGAAACCACGGCCTTAATTCTAAACAAAATAAAATATGAAGATCAGAGGGAAGATTTGGTGATGGTGGATGAGGAAAATGCAATGGAATGTCTGATGGTAGACCAGCAATAGTTAACATTTAAGGAACTAATACACAACTAACAATCAAAATACATTTCCACCATGCACAAACACTCAATAAGGGAAGTCTCCTAATAAGGATTGTATCAGATCAAAAACCTGTCAACTCAAGTTACCAAACAAAGTTTGCCCGAGGAGAATATGGACACTGTCATTCTCAAATAATAACATAGTACAAATGGGAAAACTAGCAAAAGAAAAGACTCTAAAATCCACTATAATTATTTATAATGGTAAAGATTAGCAAAAAAAGGCAATGTGTTTGCATTACAGGAGAATTTAAAATGGGGTGTAAGCAAATAATCAAGTAACAAATTCAATAATTTCTCTCTATCTGAATGGAGGAAAGGACTAAAACGCTTCCAGTAATAATGCAGTGTGAAGGTCTAAATTTAAAAATAAAAAAAAGTCAATTCAAAACATTAATACAACTTCAAAAAATACTGTCGATCCATATATTCCAAGTAATGCTCTGAGGACTTATGTTTGCATTCTCTCATCACAGATGGCTAATTTGAATTCAATTACAAAAGAAAATGGAATTAACAATCTAATGGTTACCATGAAACTGTTGTCAGTTGTTGAAAAAAACCATATTGTTTATTTGTGTCTTTAGGAAAAGAAAATACTGTCCTTACGTAGATTGGTCTACGTGTGACTCCGGACCCACACTAACGTGCTTGAATCTTAACAGTCCTCATTATAATCTCCAGGAATTGAAACTACATTATTAGCATTTTTCTGCATTAGCAAACCAGTCAGCCAGTCAAATATGATATTTACAACTGACACCATTTCAGAAATCACACCCAGCTTTCCCCAGATTCATCATAAAAGCGGACTCCAGGAGTCTGGACGATCTCACAGGCAGGTAACTCATCAAGCAATCCCCACCGCAAGAACAGAAAAAAAAACATTCCCTCTATCTCTGTGGCTGTGCATAACCATCCTTCAATAAATGAATATACCGCCCACGAGAATGAAAGCAGTAATTATGACCTGAAGTTTGTGAACAGAGTTTTGCGAGTTTTAAAGTTATAAAATCAACAAAATATAAAATGGCATGTTTCCTTTGAGCTGAAATATATAATAATATCTGAGACTGAGGGTAGAGAGCGTAGTCCGAGAAGTAAAACGTCAAAGCAATAGGAAGCTAAGGATAAAGACTGAGGACTGAATAGAAGGGCCCAAAATAATGTTTCAATCTGCATTTGATGTCTTCAGTGGAGAGGAGACAACAATTTGAGCAGGGAATATAGTTGCTCACATGGAAGAAATAAAAAGAAGTCAGTACTTAAACTGCATTGATTTCTTTGGGACCATGGCTGGTGTGAAGGAAGGACATGAAAGGCCAGAGATTGTATCTCGTTTGTTTGTATAGCAGGAAGACTGTTGGAAATAATAGAAGAGGCAATGGGAAACAGGGAATCAGATTGCATGGGACATTGCTGGGATAAACAAGACAGATGGGTCCATTGGTATTATTGGATCTGGATTAGTGGGAAAAACAGCAGAAGATCTATTTAATTTACCTGGTAAAAACAAGGGAGAAAACCAGGGATGGAAAAAATGAATCTCATTAACATATGAAATGATGGTACTGGTCGAACCTCATCTTATTTTACATAATATGGAATATTAGTTAAGACTGATATTACCTTTTCTATACTTTTCACCAGCATTTTACTGTGTTTACCTTGAAAATTATTTACCCTGAGTGTTTACGCTGAAAGTTCCTCCGCCCACCGCCTCCCTTTGTTGGTTTTCCTACTTTGGCTGTTTCCTGTGCATGAAGAGTTAGCTATGGTCTGTTCCAACGTGGCTGTGGAACCCATTTGCAATCGCACATGATTCTTCTTGGTGAGACAGATATGAATGCCCTGATATTTTTGCCATTTCCATCTTTTGCCGCTGGTGTTGTTAACGGTTGGAATAAAAATTCTTGTATTTGCGACCTAGATTGTACTCTTTTGCACAGTTTGCCTTCATCTCCCCGCCCCAACAGAATCCAACGAAAAGTGCCTACAACTGCAAAATCCCTTTCATGACCCTCTTCACCCTATATGGTAGCAATGTCATTTTTCCTATCGTCCAATGTTGCTGAGCAATGTTTAGTAATTGTTTCTGCTTAGTGATTTAGAACTCCACTAAACGCCCAAGACAGATGCAATTGTTATTGTCAACCCAATGGGTTAATGAGGAATATAATAACGAGTCTGCAACATAATTTGGCACATTGATGTTTTCTGATACTGAATTTCACTTCTCCAGTGAACCAGGTGTTGAGTCGACGAGAGAGCATGTCAGGTTAGCTTGAAATATGTGCACCAATATTAGGAAATTTCGGCTCAGTTGAGAAGTTAACACTTTCACTTGGAAATTCAGCACATTGTAGCTGCGGAAATTTCAACCATTTGACATGCTGGAAGGCCAAGGTCATTTCCTGCGACATGGTTCCAATCCTTCCCAGAAGGTCGGGCACCTGAACAGAGTAAACTTTTGCAATGAATCCATTGTAACTAAGAAAGCCGATTTGAGATTAAAATCTACTCAGTGCATTGTATATTGTACTCAATTCGCACTGTTTCAATTTGGTCTTTTCAGTTTGCAGAAACCCGCTGGAATGGAAAGGATACTTGGGAAAGACTAAAAGATTAGCCTCTGACCTGGTGCTCCTGCTGCAAATCTGAGGGATGGCACTGAGCCGAGTGGCACAGAAAATAAGTGGGGATGGAGAGTGAGGATGACAAGCTCTCCAACCATGCAGATGTAGGTGGAAAAGACCGAAGTAGTCAAATCCCACCTGATTCAAATCCGCAAAGGCAGTGAGCTCCAATTATCCAGTGTCCACTGTAGTCAAGACTATGTTCTTATTAATGTTGGTTCAATGGTGACACAGATCTTAAACACATGAAATGCATAAGTTTGTTGCTTAGATATCAGCCTGGGTACATGACAGTGAATTGCTAGATCTTGAGCTGAAACATCTGTGGCTTAAAAGCAGGAATCGTTTTCTTTATTTTCACAACAATGAATAAGCTAGTATCTAATAAATTAAATGGACATGATAAGACCCGGTAAAAGAGGTCAGGTGCTCTGGAAACACGATAGGCATTGTGTTATTTAAATAAATATGGTTAAATTAGTTTACACTATTATTTATTTAGTGGTGACGCATTTATTTATTTTTAATAATTTGGAAAGCATTGGCACCGACTTCGAGTCTTCCTCAGCCAAATAAAAAGTGGTTCTAATCGAGTGCATTTGTCCATAACCCCATATAAACATTACTTGTCCAACAATGCTAAGTGCTGTCCACCCGAACATACTGAATTTATACGAGAATTCAGTTTTTTTCAACTATTTTTTCTTGGATAATGTTGAAAATATTGAACTTCTGCTTTCCTTCACCACAAAGATCATTTAATTTTTCATTAATAATGAACAAATCTCACCAGCCATTCGAATTTTTTGTGCAAATTTGACATTGGACAATTCACCTCCCAGTTCAAAGTTTGGGTGAAGATTTGTAGCTCGGGTGCTCGTTGTTGTAGTTCTGTTCGCCGAGCTGGAAATTTTTGTTGCAAACGTTTCGTCCCCTGTCTAGGTAACATCCTCAGTGCTTGGGAGCCTCCTGTGAAGCCCTTCTGTGTTGTTTCCTCCGGCATTTATAGTGGCCTGTCCCTGCCGCTTCCGGTTGTCAGTTTCAGCTGTCCGCTGTAGTGGCCGGTATGTTGGGTCAAGGTCGATGTGTTTGTTGATGGAGTTTGTGGATGAGTGCCATGCTTCTAGGAATTCCCTGGCTGTTCTTTGTTTGGCTTGCCCTATAATGGTAGTGTTGTCCCAGTCGAATTCATGTTGCTTGTCGTCTGCGTGTGTGGCTACTAAGGATAGCTGGTCGTGGCGTTTCGTGGCTAGTTGATGTTCATGGATGCGGATCGTTAGCTGTCTTCCTGTTTGTCCTATATAGTGTTTTGTGCAGTCCTTGCATGGGATTTTGTACACTACATTAGTTTTGCTCATGCTGGGTATCGGGTCCTTCGTTCTGGTGAGTGGTTGTCTGAGGGTGGCTGTTGGTTTGTGTGCTGTTATAAGTCCTAGTGGTCGCAGTAGTCTGGCTATCAGTTCTGAAATGCTCCCACAACATCTCCCAGTCTCGTCAGCAAACCATCATTGATAAGAGACATTACGAATTAATTGGGTAAAACTAAAGTGTGCTTCAAAAATGGCGTGTAATATGTCTACCTGAGTCTTTTCTGACACAATAAACACATCACATGCCCGTAGTTTTAGATATTTATTTGAAAGTCATCATCATCACATTACATGGAGTGCTCATGATATTTTGCTTGTGGCTTATTTTCTTTAACTTTTTGCACCACTGCTCTTGAACTGGCACAAAAGAAGATGTTTGAAGGTTTTCTTGAAAGTAGCATTACAGAGTGCGTAACAGGCTGGATTGACAGTGCTATTGATGTAAAATACCCAATATCCGATATTCCAAACTGTGTTTGGAATACAGCTGGGACAGAACGTGCTAATGAGCACCATGACATTGTATGGACTCCAAGTGATGATAAATGCCAGAAGAATAGCCAGAATGGTTCTAGTCACTTTCATTTCTCTCGTAACACTGACCTTTCTCTTCTGAGCAGTATTATGAATTATTTTACTTGTTTTTTGAGTTTCTGTGATCTTCCAATCCTTCCCGTTATTGCTTCGAAGATCTGCAACGATTCCAGGTGTGGTTCCATGGTCATAACTGTTTTGTCGTTGATTAATCATCCTTGTATAGGAAACTTTGCAGTTATCCATCACAGTACAGACATCTCCATTATCACTGATAGACCCTACCAACTTCTTATTTGGTGGAATCATAATGGAAGAAGTTGACTCACCCAAGCACACCTCCTCTCTTTCATCGAAATGATCAATTATTCTTCCATGGATTATTGTACCTTTTGGCATTTTCACTTCTGGCAGCCTAACAGAAGCATTAGATATGTTGCTCGGATTCGATTTCAGTATCTTACCCACCTCTAGGTTGGGGGAAATTGGTTCCTTATTAGATCCAGACTCGTTTTTATCCACGTTCATTCGACTTTTGCTAGCCCGTGATATATATACATATAAAATCACCATGATGGTGACTGGCAGATAGAAGGCAGCTACTGAAGTGCCGAAAGTGACGGCAGGATTGGAGAAGAACTGTATATAACATTCTCCGTCACTGACTGTTCTCTGCCCTACGATGAACTGCCAGAACAGAATGGCAGGAGCCCATACAATAAATGACACCACCCAAACGGCTGCGATCATCATGCCTGCAACCTTTGGTGTCCTCCTTACGGGGTAGCTAAGGGGTTTGGTCACACAGAAGTAGCGGTCAAAGCTGATGATAAGAAGATTCATGGAAGAGGCATTGCTGACAACGTAATCGACAGCAAGCCATAAATCGCACACCACCGGGCCCAGAGGCCAGTAGCCAAGGAGACTGTAAATGGTGAATAGATTCATGGTTACTCCAACAGTGACATCAGCGCAGGCTAAGCTGAAAATGAAGTAGTTGTTAATAGTTTGCAAATGCCTGTTTATTTTGATGGAAATAATAACGAGAACGTTCCCCACGAGGGTTACCACACTCAGAGATCCCGTTACAATCGCAATGAAGATTACTTCGCCCATTTTGTAAGAACTCCGTCTTTGAGTGTCAAGAAACTCTTCCGAGGTACTGAGAGATCCATTCGGTTCTGTTGGTTTTTCCATCAGTTCACCCTGATGTACAGTTAGCACTGAGGAGGCCCAAATGGAAAACAAAAGACAATGAACATGTATTAGGAGCCGAGCTTCAGACATGTTGAAGTTAAAAGTCATCTGGCCACTTATGGATCCAACTGCAGTTTTAAACTTCAATACCTTTCCCAGAAGGAGTCGTTTTAAATTAGGAATTTCTCGTCAGTCTCTTAGACCAGTTAGACCCGTTGGGCGGCACAGTGGCACAGTGGTTCGCACTGCTGCCTCACAGCGCCGGAGACCCGGGTTCAATTCCGGCCTCAGGCGACTAACTGTGTGGAATTTGCACGTTCTTTGCGTGGATTTGCTCCGGTTTCCTCCCACAGTTCAAAGATGTGCAGGTAAGGTGAATTGGCCATGCTAAATTGCCTGTAGTGTTAGGTTAGGGGTATGGGTTGGTGTGGATTTATTGGGCCAAAGGGCCTGTTTCCACGCTGTAATGTAATCTAATCTTAGCTGATAGTTTGTAATTGATTAGTATTTTAATTAGCGATTACTTTCTGTGTAAATGGTCATGAAGACTTTCATTTTTTTTCGACAAACTCACGTAAACAGTGAATAGCTAGATCACTGAGGGTAGTGTTGAAAAATTACTGTGCAATGTTGTCCTTTCCTCAGAAAAGAAAATGTTTCAGTTAAAGGCAGATTTGGGGCAAAGGTCCACCCTTTGACATCTGAAAGAGCGAGAACACGCTCAGCTTGAGTCAGCTTGAGTCTTGTCAAGTAGCACGATTAAGAGCCGTCCTAGGATTCTACTCCAAACCTTCCTCCTAAAGAAGTCTCCAAAACCCATCTTGTCATCCTCGGTTTAAAGGAATGTTATGTCATGATGTCGATCCAACAAAGAATGAATTTGCAAAACGCAGCTCAGAAGGGTGCGGTGATCTACTGTGGCATGAATTTCCCGTCTCCCACCTTCAAGTTAGCATAACGTTTTACCAAGTTCAGTGTGTGCTGTTATCAAGTGGAATGGCAACTAGTTACATTGAGGTAATATCATCAGCAGCAACCAGGAAGTGAAAAGCACCAAATACCGGTGCTTTGAAATAAAGTTAATTTAAAGATGGAAAATTGGAAAATAGAGATACTCAGAGAGGTAGATTTTAAGGCATAAATGAGAACAAAAATGTTATCTTTTTGAAATTGTGAAGAAAACAATTGTGCTTGAATAGCTATGAGTGTGTCTATTGATAGTTGGAAAACTTTCTATACCGTCAAAAGAAACCGCCCTAGTCATTAAATATTGTATTTCAACTCTGTTTCAATGGGTTTTACTGCTGAAAAACCTGTGCTATTTCTTTTTAAATGGAATCTGCTGTTGGCATTGAATACACAGATCCTGTGATATTTCCAGCGGAAGAAAATAAGTATTTTATTTTCACTCTTTAATGGAAAGTGCAAAGTGTTTGCTAACTCTGTACCCTGAGAAAATTTTGTGGATGTCTACAATTACTGGGTGGTTGAGTATGTTCAACTCTCTGAACAGGGTTAATTGACAATAGGCTTCCTACTGTGGTGTGTTCATTGGTTTGCTCAAAACATTTTGTAAAATTATGAGAATGCTGAAGAAAATTTATGTCATCGACTTCTCAGTCTGATCAGAAACTGAGGAAAATTATCAACAACTGTCGTCAATACAAAAAGGCTGACACTGTAATTGTAAAAAAGAGAAGGTTAGCATTGATCTGTCTTCTAACCGAAATAATTTTCCTTTCCCTTCTAAATATTTTGAATCTGAAGCCACCTGCCCATAATTGCAATTAAAGTACACCCATTGAACTCATTTTTACATTTAAGTATTGAAATAGATATTTAAATTCACATTTAAAATCTTCAAACATTAGAGGTGGCCATGTTATATATTCCTGCCTTCCCAAACTCGCCCCAGGCTTCCGTCATGTTCAGCCTCATGTAAACCTCGCCACCAACCACGTCTTTCTCATGCCTCACCCCCACAACCCCACCGTGGTTGCCATTGTTTTGTTTTTGCTTTACAAATCAATGTTGGTTCAGAACTGTGAAGTTAGAATTGTAAGCTAAAGATGCTGTTTGGTCTATGGGTAACAACTTGCATTTAAAAAAAAGAAAACAGTTCAAACAAACCTTTATTTATTCGCGAACCCAGGCCTGGATAAATTTTAGATGGTTCACTGATCAGAAGGTTCTGCAGTCGCTTCAGCATTGTGTTTAAATAAATAAAATAAATCGGCGTTTAAAGAGGAAGGCACATGGGAATTTTCTCCAGCCAGTCGAGCAGAAACACTATTTTCAAGCAAATGGAAAATATTAAGTGGTATGTGAGAACGCTTGCGACAGACGCTCAGTCTGGCAGGGGGTGGTCAGAGTTTGAATTGCATTATTCGACTACATTTCTTTTAAAAATCAATCTGGCAGCGATATTGCAATGTTAAAGTGAAAGCCTCTACCTAACCTCCTTTGCCAGTTCCTGGATGCTGAGAAAATGCAAAACTAAATCATAAGTGTTATTGCTTTTATCTAAAAGAACGTAAATGATGATCTTGATAGATATCTTCAGAAAAACAACCAAAAAGCCATCTTTTATGTCTGTGGAATAACACATGTGGAAAAACATTTCAGTAATTTTAACAGTTTTGCTATTTTATTTTATTTAACTGTTTTTTGTATGTCTCTAATTTGTGTAAAAAAGGCTGAAAACAAAGGTTTTGTGTTTAAAGCATGCACCAATTAGATTACTGTGTTGTTTAACTTTGCTCTACTAAAGTTATTGTACAATGAAAAAAAAAACTAGGTCTTTTGTTGAAACCTCTAACGAGTATCGAGAACAGATTACTTGTAGTCTGAGATCGGTTATTGATGAAGTGTATTTTGGAACGATTGGGGCCAATTATGAGGCTCTTTTTAAAGTTTTCACTTTGATTCGTTATGAATACAGAGGTAAAAGGTGGGTTTGATTCTTCTCTCTGTCTCTGTGGAGGAACATTAATAACCGAGTAGTTGCCTACCTGTGATGATGGTGATCTCAACTGGTATATTAAGCATTATTCCCTGTTATTATCCTACTTCGTTCTTGCTTGTGCATTATCAATATTTTGTTATCATTTTCAGCATTCTTCCCTAAAGCAGTCCTTCACACCTTCATTCCATATGGAATGAGGATACATTCTGTTCTGTGATTTCCTACATAAATCTGTAGACATACAGAGTTCTTCAGTGACCAAGAGCATCATTTGAGGAAATGTCATAAGGGCAGACAAATGTTGCTGGATGCCGCTGAAAACCAAATAAGAGCCAATGCACAAATGTTACATTACTTTCCTTGAAATACTGTCATAAGAATACTAACATTGACCTGATCAGAGAGTGGTCAATTTTGTTTTTTTAATGTTTCAAGCAAAAGAAGGTAGCTCCAACAGCATAGCAATTCTTCAGTACCGACCCTCCGATGGTGCAACGATCGCTCAATAATGGAGCTCTGACAATGCAGAATTCTCACTGTGCAGACCCTCTCACAGTGCAACACTCCCTCAGTACTAACCCTCTGACAATGAAACACCCGCAGTCAGTACTGGGGCAGTGCTGCAATGTCAGAAAGCCAGTACTGAAGGAACTCTGGACTTCAGTCAGTACAGAAGGAATGGTACAGCATCAGACAAGCTATTAAGTGATCGACGATTGATCAGAAGGATTAATTTTAAGGGAGCCCCACACCGAAAGGGTCAGTTCTGTACTGTTACCACATGAGCACGGAGGCAGGGCTGCACTATCAGAGATTCTTAACCAAGGGAGTGCTGCACTGAGCGAGGGTCAGTACTGAAGAAATCCCTGCACTGTCAGAAAGTCAGTAGAGAATGTGTAGTGAAGAATTGCAACACTGTCAGTTGCATCATTACTGAGGGAGTGCTGAATTGTCAAAGTGTATATAATAAGGGAGTACCACTCCATCAGAAACAATGCTACGGGAGTGCTGCGATGCCAGAAACCTTTGAATACTTTCTCTCTGCTCTCTATCATTACTGAAAGTGCAGCACTCACTCAAAATTGTCGTTCTGAACGTGCAGCATTCTCTCTGCACTGACACTCTGACAGTGTTTCTTTAGTATTAGTTCCCAGGAAGGCTGACAATGCAACACTCCCTCAGACTGACCCTCTGACAGTGCAGTATTCCCTCAATACTGACTATGTGATAGTGCAGCGTTCCCTCAATACTGGCTTTCTGGCATTGCAACATTCCGTAGTACTGAGAATCAGATGAAGTGGCTTTCTCTCGTTCCACACACTGTGACAATGCAGCACTACCTCAGTACTAATACACTGACAGTGCTGCGCTTCTTCACTGGAAATTCTTTACCCGTGCAGTATACATCCTCTACTGACTCTCTGACAGTGCTCGAACTGCCTCGGGATTGACCCTCGGACATTGCAGGACTCCCTCAGTTAAGAATCTCAAACAGTCAAACACTGCCTCCATGCTGATTCGTTAACTGTGCAGCATAGGCAATATACTTTGCGTGGAGCTTTGCGTCAATGCTAACAATCTGTTAGTGCCGCTGTCACAGTGTGACTCACGATAGTGCAGTACTCTCTCCTCATCCTCTCAAATGGAGAACTTCATCAGGACTAATACTTCTGATAGAGCAGCGATCACGTACTATTTGCCCTCTGATATTGCAGCACTCTCTCTGTATTAACTGTCTGACATGCAGCAGTTCCGTCAGTATTAGCTTTCAGTACCATCCTAGCACTGAGCCTCAGATAGCGCAACCTTATTACATACACTCTGACAGTGCAGCAGAGGCTCATTGCTGAACTTTGACAATGCGACAGACCCTCTCACGTTCCCCTCTGACAGTGAGACGCTTTCACACTTTCAGTATTAACCAGTTGACCGTGCAGCATTACTTCAGTACTGACAGTGCAGTTCTCCCTCCAATCTGACTCTCTAACAGTTCAGCAGAGACTCGACTGACCTTCTGACAGTGCGTCCCTCCCTCAGTTTTGAAGCCGCTGAGAGTGCAGCAGTCAGCATTGACCCACTGACAGTATTCCCTTAGTACTGGATCTCTGGGCGATTGCAACAGTACCGAGAATGAGACGAGTGGCTCACCTCTATTGCAAACGCAGCAAATCACAGTCTCTGATCCTCTGACAGTATAGTACTTCCTTCGTAAACATTGAAAGAACTGCTGTAAATCAAAATAGGAGAGGTTGCTGGCAGTTACACTGTAACTCAATGTCTTCGTGATATATATCTGCCCGTGTAGCATTCCTTCCGTAGTGATACTCTGTGGTACCTAGCCTTCGCTAGGTACTGAGCCTCAGCCTGTGCAGCACATCGTTTCAGCTATCCCCCTGACAGTGTGGCACAACCATAGTACTGACCCTCTCAGATTGGGATCCTATGTCTCTCTCTTAGTGCGAATCATCTGACTGTGTAGCAGTCCCTCAGTACTGCACTTCTGACATTGCAGCATTCCCTCAGTAATGACCCTAAGACAGTACAGCACTCCCTCGTACTGATCCTTCGACAGTGCAGCATTCCCTCAGTACGGACCCTCTGACAGTACAGCACTCCCTCAGTACTGTCTGTCTGACAGTGCGGAATTCCCTCAGTACTGACCCTCTGACAGTGCAGCACTCACTCAGTACTGACCGTCTGACAATGCGGCGCTCCCTAGGAAGTGACCATCTGACTGCAGTATTCCTTCAGTATGGAAACTCTGACAGTGCTACAAATCTTGCTAACTTTCTTCTAATCCTGTCAAAGTGAGACAATCTGTCTCTCCCAGTATTAAACATCTGACCCGCAGCACTCTTTCTGGACTTATCTTCTGATAAAGTGGCGCTCCTTTATTAAATACATTCTGACAATACGCTCTGTCCTCTCAGCCCGAAAAAAATCTGACCAAGCAGCACTCCCGTAATAGTGAATCTCCGACCCAGAGGGGCAGTCTCAACTATTGTCCTCGGACAAGTGCAGCGCTTCTTCAGAACTGACCAACTGACAGTGCTGGACTCCACCAGTATTGACCTGTCAGTGCAGAACTCCTTCAGTATTTACACTCAGGAGAGTGCGGCACCCACGGTACTGACCCCCCCCACCCCACACCCCAACCACCGACAGTGCAACACAACCACTCTCTGTCTCTCTGACAGTGCAAACTTTCCACATCACTGATCTTTTGATCGTGCAACACTCTCAGTTATGAATCTCTGATAGTGAAGCATTGCCTCAGTCCTGATTCTGTAAAAATGCAAAAGACAATTCCTACTGAACCTCTGAAAATGCGATTTCCATTACTCCCTACCCTCTGACAGAGCAGCGCTAACTTTGTATTTTTCCTCTGGCAGTGCATCTTTTCCTCAGTGCTGACTCTCCGACAGTTCAGCACTGCCTCTGTGACAGTGAAGCACTCTCTCATTACCGGCTCTCTGGCATTGCAACTGCGTCGCAGTACTGAGTCTAAGATGGAGTAGTGCAAAGTTATGACATACACTGACATCGCAGAACTGCGCTCCTGAAAATCTACTGACCTTCTGACAGTGCAGCACTGTCAATATGGAACCATTCCCAGTGCAAATTCTGACAGCTGCGGATCTCTGAGTGCCTTTGCTAACTCACCAACAGTGCAGGACAAACTCTCTTCTGACCCTCTGACAGTGTGGCACTCTCTCATTACTGATCCGCTGACGTTCAAGCGCTATCTCGACTGAAACTCTGATAATGCATCGTCCCTCCAGAAGTGCAGCACTCCCTCCAAACTTTCCCGCTGTTAGTGCATTAAATTAACCAGTAGTTATGACTTACGAACAGAACAGCAGAGCCTCTCTGAAGACCCTCTGACAGTGCGACACAACCTTAGAACTGACCAGCTGGTAGGCAGACTGTCACTGACTGTCTTCGTAATAAGCATCTGACGGTGCAGCACTCCTTCAGTATTGATCCTCTGCAGTGCAGCTTTCTCTCGGTCCTGAGCCTCTGGCTGTGCAGCACAGTGTTTCAGCTGACCCTCTGAAAGTGAGGCACAGCCTCGGTACTAATCTTCTGAGAGTCAGATACTCTGTCACTCTGTTGGTGAGTATGATCTGAACGCGTAACAGTCTTTCAGCCCTGATCCTCTGACAGCACAGCGTTCCTTCAGTACTTACGTTATGAGAGTGTCGAAAAGCCTCAGTGCTGGCTCTCTAATTGTGAAACAATACTGACCCTTTGATTGTGCGGCACTCTATCAACATTGACTCTGATTGTGCAGTAGTCACTCAATACTCACTGTCTGGCAATGCAGCCCTCC
This sequence comes from Chiloscyllium plagiosum, assembly GCF_004010195.1. NCBI lineage: Eukaryota > Metazoa > Chordata > Chondrichthyes > Orectolobiformes > Hemiscylliidae > Chiloscyllium > Chiloscyllium plagiosum. The sequence continues at coordinate 7,371 of NW_025214105.1, read as the reverse complement.
CTCTGCACTGACCCTCTGACAGTGCAGATCTCCCTCACTACTGACCCCTGACAGAGTGGTACTCCCTCAGCAATGACTTTCTGAAAATACAACACCCCAGAGTAAAGACAGTATCTTGCATTATACTGTCTTTCTGGCAAGGCAGTATCCCCTCCGTCCTGACACTTGGAAATGCAGCATTGCCTCAGTGTGGACTCACCAAAAGTGTATCACTCGCTCTCTCCTGACTCTTGCAGAGACTGGAACTCCCTCAGTACTGTTCCTCCGACAGAGTGACGCTACTTTAGTACTTTCCCTCAGTGCAGCACTCATACAGACTCTCTGACAGTGCAACGTTTCCTTAGTAACGGCATTCTGGCACTTCAGCAATCTCCAAGCACTGATATTCAGATACAGTCAGTACTCTTATAACATGCACGCGGCAGCTACGCACATTCTCTCCTAACCCTCTGATAGAGCATTCCCTTGTTACTGCCTTTTTAACATGAGGCACTCTCCCGTAGTAACGAAACTCAGAAAATGCAGCTCTCGCTCACTACTGACTCTTTCACAGAAAAGACTGCCTCATTACTAAACCTCCGACATTGCAGGATATCTTCCGTAATGACCTCTTGACAGATTGGCACTACCTCAATAATGATCCTCCCTGAGTAATGACAGTGCTCTCACGCTGAACTGTCGTTTTGGCAGGGCAGAATTCCCTCTGTCCGGACACTGAAAATGCTGTACTGCCTCAATGCTGACTTACCAACAGTGCATTCCCTCTCTCCTGTCTCTCCGACAGAGCGGCAGTCCCTCAGTACTGATCGCTTGACAGGGTAACACTGCTTTAATGCATTCCCCCAGCAGTGCAACACTCAGCGCTGACTCTCTGCCAGTGCCGTGCTTCCTTCGTATGAGCATTCTGGCGTTGCAGCACTCCCATTGTACTGACAATCAGATAGAGTGGCGAATCCTGATTACTATCCTCTCAGTGCAACTCACAGTCTCTCCGAACCCTCTTATAGTTCATCACTTCCCTCAGTACCGTGATTATGAGAAAGTTTCTGAATCACTGAGTTCTGAAATTACGATAATTCATCACTTGCCCGGTACTATCGCTCTAGATGCCCTTCCGTGGTGGCACTCTGGCAGTGCAGCAAATTCCAAGAACCGACCCCCCGACAGTGTAGCACTACCTCTGTAATTTCCTCAGTCACTGCAGCATACCTTCTGAAGCACTGACAGAACAGCACAACCTCTCTGAAGACCCTGCGACCGTACTGCCCTTCTTTAGAATTGAACCTTTGTCTGTTAGACCATCACCCACACTCCTTTTACTCAGCATCTGACCGTGTAGCACTCCTTCAGTGCTGATCCTCGGCACTGCAACTGTGCCCCGGTATTGATCCTCTCGCTGTGCATCACAACATTTCAGCTATCCCTCTGACAATGCAGCACAGCTTTATTACTGATCCTCTGAGAATGGGATTCTCTGTTACTCTATTACTATGTATCATCTCACCGTGTACCAATCCCTCTGTACTGACCTCTGACAGCCCAGTTTCCTTCAGTACTTCCATTCTGAGAACGCCGCACAGCATCAGTGCTGAATATTTAGCCGTGAAGCATACATATACTTTCTACTGAACTTCTGGCAGTGCAACACTCCCTCAGCATTGTCACCGACAGTGCAGCAGTCCCTCAGTGCTGAAACTCTGAGAGTGCAGCTGACATTCTCTTCAAACCCTTACAGTGTGGAACTTTTGAATTGACACTCTGACAGTGTGACTTTCTGTCACTCTTTTAGTACTAAGCGTCTGACTGTGCAGTACGCCCTGAGTATTGATCCTCTGGGTCTTCCTTATTAAGTACGTTCTGAAAAAAAAACAACTGTCCCTCAGAACTGACCGTCTGTCAGTGCAGCATTGCTGCAGTACCGACTCTATGACAGTGAAGCAGTTCCTCAGTAGTGGCCCTCTGACAGTGCAGCACTGCTTCAGTGATGACACTTGCAGTGAGACACTTTCAGTCCTAAACAAATCTGAATACGCAGCACATTTTTAGGCCCGCTATAGCAGCGCCCCCTCAGTACTTACTCTCTGGCTTTGCAGTACTGTCTCAGCACTGACTATCTGACAGTGCAGCACTCGCTTGATGTTTACCGTCTGAGTCAACGGCTCTCCCTCAGTACTGAGTACGAACAAACATCTCTCTACACTGATCTCTGAAGTGCAGCACCCCATCAGTCCTGATGCTCTGACAGCGTGGCATCCCTTAATGATTCTCACGAACATCACTCACTGAATGCTCTGATCGTGCTGACTCACCGGTCAAATACGGGCTGAGGTCTGTAGCTTAGCCTATTTGCTCCTTAACAGTATTCAAGTGTAGTCTTTCCTCCACATGAGCAGTATTTTACGTTTCAAATGCACGACAAGGACGAATTTTGAACTGATTGATATTGACCAGACAGTTTACGGCTTTTGTTTCGCCTCCAAGAAGGCAAGGAGAACCTAAAGAAGTTTGTAAAATCGTGAGTGCTTTTGATAGTGTTAGCACAGAAAATGTATTTAACGTCTCTCTAAAATGTCTCTCTAAAATTAATAAATGTGAGATCAACACAATAAATCTGTGACTGCATTAGGTGGAGAAGGTGGAACTTTCCACAACTTGCGTCAACTGAACAACGTTAATCTTAAAATATATCAACGCAATAGCTAAAGCCTAGGAGTTAGGAATTCTGTGGCATTTAACTCACTTCCTTACTCCCCGAAACACGTCTATACTCCGCAACTCATGAAATACTTTCCAGTTTCCTGGCTGTCTGCTCGTCTGACACCATTGAAAAAGTCAACACCACTTTGGATATCGGAGCCTGTCTCTTTGTCCTTCACTGTCTCTGGGATAAAATCCTGACAATTTCTTTCTTAAGGCAATCCACCTTGCAACCGTTCACACCTGGCAGCTGACCACCACATTCTCAAGGACTATTTTGAAAGTGCAATAGATGGTGATCTTACCAGAAACATATACTTGCTATGAATTGCTTCGAAAGAAACAAAAATGTACTTAAGGTCAACATAGCTAAGGACATGATTTATAAACAAGTAGAATGTCATGATGACTAGGTTGCAAGAATAGAGATGGGGAGGTGTTCACATGAAAGAGTATAGTGTCAGAAATTGCCTTAAAGGTTAATTCCAATGCTTAAAATTCAACATCATTCTGAATAACTGCAATATTAAATTGCCTTGATCACCAGTTGCTAAATACTTCACATATTCAAGCGCTTTGTCTCCTAACGAAACGATCTATTTCATTATGCACAATTTAATAAAATGATAATTTAAAGTTCTCGACTGACCTCCATTTCTTGAAACTCATGTTCCTTTTGAAGTGAGGTGCACCACCGAGAGCAGAACAGAAATCTGGACAGGTTACATCCAAATCAGTGATAATTATCAGTCAGTCAAACATTACTCAATCCCATAATGTGCAATTCAATAACCGCAGTGTAACATTCATTCATTTGAATTGAAAGATCATGAAATGAAAAGTAGTTATTGTAGGTTTTCAGGGTACTTAATGTATAAAACCATTTACTTCGAATGTACTTGTGATGATTTCTCAATGCATAACACTGGGATCCTCAATTGTGCATAACCTGCAAGATATGCTCAGTTAGGGATTATGAGTCAAGTAGAATTTCTTCAGTTTGATTCTTGCGCAATGCCCTGATGAATATAAGATTAAGAAGTATTTCTGTCAGCAAATACTTTAGCTATACTTAACTGAAAAGACTGAAAACAATGTGAATGTTTCTTGTGCCTCAAAATTCTAAAATGCTTTGAATACTGCCAGCACAGGCTATGCCTTCCCTCTTCTGACTCTGACGTGGAACTGTGAAGCAAAAATAAATTACGACGTGGAGAGCCATGGCAACTAGTAGGAACAACGTCTCTGAGCTTTCAAAATACATCACTGATGTTGACTTGTTCTGTATTGACAAATAACCTGGAAGAGCCCCGTTTATTGGCAACAGGTTAGAGTCATCTGTTGCCATCCCCATCTATACCTCGTTTGCTCAGGCAAAAGCCTATCTTTTATTTCATTGGAGTTCCGACGTTTATTTCACCTTCGGAAAACATCATTTAACAGAGACAGTCTGCAGTTGAAGAGACCAGTTTAACAGTATAAAGAACTGTGTACATCGACATGAAACGTTTCAAGCTATTTACATAGATGCTGAGGCAGATGGGAATAAAAAGTTTTGAATAGGACGCCAAGAGAATAATCTGCATTACCCATAAATAAGGACGAATATAGTTAACCGATCGAGGCAACCAGAAAAGCTATACCCAATTTAAATGTCTGCATTACCACACTGAGCTTAAATGTTCTGACCATTTTCGTCAAGTTGACAAGAGGTTTTTAATTGCGCATGGGTAGTGAAGTCAGACATAGATGTTTAAAGCCAACATTTTCTGCAGTTTTACAGCCGTTTTGGTCATAAAGATCAAAACCTCTCATTAACTGTAAGTTATCCTGATGACACACGTTTAACTCCTCTCTTCTAAAGGCTATGCCAACGTTTGAAACAATGTACAAGCACAAGATCAGTCGTACTAACTTATCCCAACAGTCCAGGCTACAGTTTACGAGAACAATGTTGGTGGAGTTGATTCCTGGGGTCGTGCTGCAAGATCAGTTCTTTTGAACTTGCTCCTCATTACCGTCACAGCGACCTATATGACTACTTCAGAGCCAAACACGTCAGGGTGGTTTGGAAATTACATGTAGTAAAGACGAGACAAAGTCAGCAGATCTCCCTGATTCCAAGAAAGCAATTAATTAGATTTTCTTTTCCTACAATCAATTATAGTCTTATAATCACCTTTCACAAGATGAAATTTTAATTTCGATACCACCAGCTATTGTTTTCCGAATTCAAGCAGCATCCCAAGAAAGCTGCCTGACCCTTTGAATCACTAGTCCAGAGAAATCACCACTTTGCCAATGCGATTAATTAGTTTTAAAACTAACCATCTTCACCCTTACTGTCTGCTTTGTGTAAACCTGAGCCATTATCCAAAGGGTTGGAAAATGGTAGAAAAAAATAGCCTCCTTTTCAGCTGTCGGTAACTAGTTACAATTTGTTTCTGTTAGCGCGTTTTTGTTGGGAAATAGAGAAAGACTGAAATCCAATGAGCACAGCGGAATTAAATTATCACGGGCACACTGCGATGATATAAAGATAGACTTGGTAGTACATGAGACAGTAACATCATTTTTGGCAGGATATTGTTCCCTATTCTCAATACTTATCCAATGCACGCAAAAAAGCTCAGTGCTTTCAGTTGTCCAATTCATATTTAGGATCTGTTAACAAATTTCTTCAACCAACAGAGAAAAATATATATTATTCTCCGTCCTACGAATTACGTTCAGACAATGATAATACTGTGAATGGATAAATCAGTTTCCTTGAGTATTAACAAAGCAAACAGCCAATGAATTCTGCTTCAATTAGTGAGTCAGATTCAGCGCAGTCCCACCCTGGCTGATATTCCCACTCGTACATAATCACTGTGGTTATAGGTATCAAGCCAAATAATGATTCACATTCGAAACAATTCCACAGTGCTATGCACTAAGTACCAACTACCCTCAGTAATTACATTTGTTCTTAATCTGTCTGTTCATTGATGCTGTTATCCACATTTGAAATGGATGGAACCTGAACCTAGGTCTCCTGACTCAAAGGCACGAACATTACCATTGCACGTCAGAAAGTCCACTTTGCCTGACACCCCCTCAATGTGCTGATGACTGATTCACAATATTCTCGTAACTGCAGTGACCTGATACATTTTGAAACCTCTGAGTTACAAAAATATTTAGTTTGAGGTACTGTAATGGAATTAAAATAACAATATTAATTCAGGACATTTGATTATACAATATATTTCCCTGATGTTTTATCTAGGTCAGTGAGTAACTGTGACAGTGACACAGTCAAAGCAGACAGCAGTTCATAACCAACTTTTCTAAATTTTCAAGTCTTTATGACTTACCAGGGACACCAACGAGAGCAAGAATCATGCAGTATATTTTCCTGACACTAAGAAATAATTCCATATTATACTGTGCTATTTAGATGCCACATTCAGCTGCAGACACTCTCGCTAATTAAAACTTTGAAGGGAGACAGAATTACAGCCTTTAATTTATACCTGGATGATCTCCACAGGGACATTCAGGTTACAATATCTTTCAATTCATATTTGGTTTGTTTTTGAAACAGGGACAACAGATAAAGATGCATTCAAGCTACATTAACTTTAATGTGAGAATATATTTAGCCTTCAGATTGAATGAGACAGCTGTAAGGATTGAGCACTTATGCGTGCACTGGATAAGTATTGAGAATAGGGAGCAATGCCCAGCCAGCAATGATGATGTTTCAAGCACAACCAGGTCTGTGTTTAAATCAATCACAGTGTGCCAGGGATAATTTAATTCCACTGTGTTAAGTTAGCAATTCAATCTCAAATTCTACTTGCCTACTTAGGTGTTATACAATATTCTGGGCTGTGATTTTGTGACTATGGATCTTCAAATCTGCAATTGATCAAGTTAATAAGTTTTACATTGAAAAATTAATGCATTATCACAAAGAAATGCAAAACCTTAACAAACTACAAGTTGATTTTTAAAAGAAAGCTTGTGGGATTTAAAAATAATCAGCAAGGCTAAGATATCGAAACATACTAAATACCTTTGACAAGGGAGGTTTAGGAAGAAATTGATTGGAACCCAATGCATTTTTCTTGTTGAAGAGGTCCAATAGCGTGAAGTAAGATGCCTCACATCCGAATTATCTGGGGGTTGGTAGGAACACAGAAATAAGGCAAAACGTTAAGGCAAAATGTCAGTATTATTCACGTGCAGGTCTATTTTGGGCTGTTGACTGACCAAATCCAAATGCTTTCAACATTTCAATTATCTCATTGAAAATGATTTGACACATTGATCTAGATTTTCCCAGAGACATTATGAACCCTAACTTCACATGAAAGCTACTCGACATATTTAACTGCACTCCAAGAATGTTGTTCCTTTAATTCATAAAAGCACAGCGTACAAATAGACGCTGCCAAGACCATCAGTCTGCACTAACTCTGCAAAGTGTATCGCACATCGGGTATTCCTACATTTACTATGGCTAACTCACATAGCCTGCACATCTATGGACACTACGGTTAATTTTCACAGAGTCAATCCACCTAACCGACATATCTTTTGGGTGTCAAGGAAGCCGGATCACCTAGAGGAAACACTCGCCGACACAGTGAGAAAATGCCAACTCCACACAGACATTTGCTCAAG
>NW_025214104.1:33626-39019 GCF_004010195.1 Chiloscyllium plagiosum | reverse complement strand
GCTCAGAAACAGCAAGGACAAGCTAACATTGATGGAATTTACATATAACAAAACCAAAATGCAACACAAATCTTGGCAAATTATAAGGAAAAAAAAAATAGATATACACGTTTGTGGGTACCGCAGTAATAATGGACTGTGCCCAGGTATATCTAAGTAAATGTTAATACTGGGAAAACGGATATCATGAGTGGGCACGAAACGATTTGTTGTGACAATATGTTCAGCATCGAGCTAGAGATCAATTGGTTCGGAAATGATGTCATGTATTCAAAAGGAACTAATTGAAAACCTTGTTCAAAGCGGAAATTTTGCGAGTCGTGGTCATAGTACATTGGAATTAAAATGACGTCTGAATCCAAAGCATTCTTGTGTTTATGAAATCACGGTGTTAAGAATGAGTGATGCAAGCCATGAACGTATGAGGGGCAAGTTAGTTTCAATAAATTGGAAAATACATGATGTAAATTTATGGAAGACAGGTAATAGCGGTTGTTTAACATAGAAACATAGAAAAAAGTACATCACAGAACAGGTCCTTCGGCCCAAAGGTGTTGAGCCGAGATTTAATCCGAATGTAAAATATACTAACTTAACCTACGCACCCCTCAACTCACTGCTATCCATGTGAATGTGCAGCAATCGCTTAAATATCCCCAATGACTTAGCTTCCACCACCTCAGCTGGCAATGCATTCCATTCATTCACAACTGTCTGCGTAAAGAACCTACCTCTGATGTCTCCTTTATACCTTCCTCCCAATATCTTCAAATCATGACTTCTCGTACAAGCCAATCCTGCCCTGGGGAAAGGTCTCTGGCTATTGACTCTATTTATTTCTTTCATTGTTTTGTACACTTCGATCAGCTCTCCTCTCTTCCTTCTTGTCTCAAGAGAGAAAAGTCTGAGCTTATTCAACCTTACTTCATAAGGCAAGCCCTCCATTCCAGGCAGCATCCTGGTAAACATTCTTTGTATCATCGCCAAAGCCTCTGTATCTTTCCTATAATAGGGCGACCAGAACTGGACACAGTATTCAGTGTGGTCTCACCAAGGACTTGTGGAGCTGCAGCAAAATCTCGCGGCTCTAAAGCTCAACACACTTGTTATCGAAACACAATAATGCGTAAATTGTTCATATATACATACCAGGGTGCAAAAATTGAAAGGTGAGTAAATTTTGGTTAACAAATGAAGCTAAAAATTGAATCAGTTCAAAGTAATTCTGTAATGGATAACGAAAAAGCTTCGAGTCCACATTAGATCAAAGGAAGTGGCTTAGAACAAAAATGTGGTAAGCCAGTGGATTCAGTGAAATGTAGGATCTAGCAAAGGTGGATCAAGGCACTGAGAAGATATTCAAATATGGAACTAGAATTCAAACTAGTAAGAAACATCGATAACCAAAAAGCTTCTAGCAATATATGAAAGTGATATAAAAGCAAGGTCAAATGTCAAACAGAGAATGTCTGGATAGCATAATTTATTGTGGATAACAAAGAACTGACAAGGACATGAAACAGTTACTTTGTGTCTGTCTTCATGGAAAAGCATCCAGACAATCTCGCAGAAATACCAAGTAAACATGGGACTTGTTTAAGTAACGACTAAAATCATTCGTATCAGTCATGAGGTTGTATTTACAAAGAAATCTAGATTAGGTATTGATAACTCTGACCGACCAGATGTACTTCACGCCATAATTTTGGAGGAAGCAGCAATAGATATATTTATTGTTTTGAGAATCACTGTGCTAATTTCTCGTACATTTTGCCAATTTAGGAAGCCAATCTGGAGAACTGGAAGATTATAACATTATCCGACGGTTCAAAATGGCATGAATACGGAAATGGCAAACGACAGACAAGTTAACTTGCCCTCGGCAGTCAGAAGTCTGTTGGACTCCAGACAAAGAACGTGATATTAGATATTTAGAAAGTAATGGCAAAACCGAAGAGTATGATAATGCATCTTTAAAAATAAATTCATAGGTGGCTTTTTTTTAAAATGGTTTGAAGATTATTCTTGTGTGCACAAAGAGTTGTATACCATTGGATATGGTATAGTTGGATATTCAGCAGGATGTTTGTTTAAACAATTCACAGATTAAGCTATTAGGAAATGTTAAAGCGAGAGTTATTGGGAGGAAAATGTGCAAAGGGAAAGTAAAAGGTAGGTTTATAGTAATGTAAATGAAATTGGAAGATACAAGTAAAGATGTCCTGTGCCAGTTACAGAGAGAGTTGCTGAGAATGTATCTGCAGTGTTGGGTGGTGTCTGAATAGATTAGATTCCCCTCCAGTGTGGAAACGTGCCCTTCGGCCCACACTGACACTGTGAAGAGTAACACACCCAGACCCATTTCACTCTGACAAATGCACCTAACATTACGGGTAATTTAGCAACGCTAATTCACCTGAATTGCACATTTTTGGTTTGTTGCAGTAAACTGAAGCACGCGGAGGAAACCCATGCAGACACTGGGAGAATGTGCAAGCTCCACACAGAGGGTCACGCGAGGCTGGAATCACACCTGCGTTCCTGGAACTGAGAGGCAGCAGTGATAACCACTGAGCCATTGTGCCGCCCCACTGTCCCGAGGTCCCAATCTAAGAAAGAATGTATTGACTATAGAGGAACTACAGTGGAAATTCTCCAGATTAATCCCTCAAATGGCAAGGTTACCTGATGGGGAAACCTGGCCTGTGTTGTCGAGCTTTTCAAAGAATTGAGTTGATTAGAGTGAAACTTAGATAATTCACACAGAGGGTCTGACGAATACAGGGACATGAAGAAGTGCAGACAGGCAAGGTTTGAGTGAATCCCAAGATATTCTACAAGGACATCAAGCAGAACAGAATAACCAACGAACATTTCGGGCCCATGAAGAAACATCAAAGGGACAATCTATGTGTGAAGCTGGGGAACATTGACAGATTGTGACATGAGAGCTTTACATCTGTTATATTTGGGAGAAGGAGACTGCAGGTACAAATTACAAGAAGGTGTGCCGGAAGTTCTTGAGCAGATTTTTTAAGATGTGAGCAGAGATTGATGGTCTGGTCTGGAATAGGATTTGACCAATTCCGAGCTCTGGATGAGTTGTAACTCAGGCTGATGTGGGAGACAAGTGAGGAAAGGCCCTGACAATATTTGTTCAGCAGAATCTCACCAAAGGGGATCTGCCAGAGTGCTGGAGAAGTGCTAATGTGGTTTCACATTATTGCAAGGGTGATAGAGGTGGACCAGAGATGTATAGACCAGTGAGCATGAGGTCGGTGCTCGGGAAAGTGTTAGAGAAAATAAGGAAGGAGAAAATTGATCTCCTCTAAGAAGCAATGTTTGACAGTCGTCACGACGTTATCAGAGAGAAGTAACGCATGATGAATTTGACTTAATTAGTTTGAGGACGTCGTTTATTTAGTTTTTCAGCAAGGCCTTTGACAAGCCCCACGTGGGAAACTGACAAAGAAAGAAAAATATTATGGTATTTTGGGTAATGACGCAAGTTACATGAAAAATTACGCTCTTGGCAGGAGACAGAGAGTGGTGGTAGAGGCTGTTTGTGTGGCTGGAGACCCGTTTCTGTGCTATGTCCCTTCTAATTTGTGTTATTAATAAATAATGTAAATGAGAATGTTGGGGGGGGGGGTGTGGAGAGTGTGACAAGTAAAATTGTGTTTGACCTAAAGATTGGCCGTGTGGTTTGCAGTGAGGATGAAGTCTAATATAGACGGAATGGTTATAGCAATTGCAGATGGAATGTAACTCTGATAAATATGAGGTGATGCATTTTGTAAGAAGGAACCAGACAGGGGTGTACTCAGTGAAAGGCAGCACACTAGAGAGTTCAAAGGGTCCTTCTCCACAGGTCTCTCAATGTGACTCGTCAGGAGAACAGACGAGTTAAGAAGTCATAGGAGACGGGGGAGCTAGCGTTTCTTCATCCAGCCATAGATTTTCAGAGCTATACAGGATTTTGGTTCGGCCAAGGTGGAATACTGTGTGACGTTCTGGGAGCCACATAAAAGGAAATATGTGATTGCACTGGAAGGATTGTAGAGTATGTTTCCTGGGATGAAGTGAATCAGCTTTAAAGAGAAGTTGGATAGGCTCGGGTTTTTTGCTTTGGAGCAGAGAAGGCTGAGTTGGATATGATTCTAAAGATAAGACTAGGAGGGACATGGTCAGCGTGGATAGAGAGAAGCGGTTCCTTTTAGTCAACGGGCCAATCTCAAGAAAACAGACTTTTTAAATGAAGTTTTGAGGTTTAGCAATGAATTAATTCTTGCTTTTACCCAGAGGGGTTTGGGGTCTGGAATGCATTTCCTGAGTTGTGACTTGTCAGGGTAAGTAACCGTTAAAAAGTACCTGGAGGATCACTTGAAATGACATAACACGGCCAATTTTGTCAATCAAAAGTTGCCGCAGAGGCAGAGCGGAAGAGTCAGACATCGCACAGAGCCGTGGTAAGAGGGGACTCCTTTGTGAGAGGAACTGACCGGGGTTTTTGTGGCAGCAGACGGGATTTAAGGATGGTGTGTTGCCTTCCTGGTGCTAGAGTGAAAGACATCGCGGACAGAGTGCAGGAAATCCTCAAGGATGAGGGTGAAGAGCCAGTGGTGGTGGTACATGTCGGCACAAATGATGTCGGGAAGAAGAGGAGGAACATACTACAGCGAGACTTCGGAGAACTGGGAAGAAGGCTGAAAAGCAGGATGTCCAAGGTGGTTATCTCCGGTTTGCTTCCAGTTCCTCGGGCTAGTGTGGCCAGAAACAGGGAGATAATGGACTTGAACATGTGGTTGGGGAACTGGTGCAGGAAGCAAGGATTTAAGTTCTTGGATCACTGGGGTATATTTTGTGGTAAACATAAATTCTACAAGAGAGACGGCTTGCACCTTAATAGATGAGGGACCAGCATTCTTGCAGGCAGGTTTTCTACTGCAACACCGCTACATTTAAACTAAGTAGCGGGGGGGAGGGGACAAACTGGATTTTAAGAAGGAAATTGGAGGGAAAGTTAGAACAAGGGAAGTCAAGAAAGACAACTGTATCAACAAAGCAGAAAACTCAGAAAGGGATCATGCTGTAAGGTTGAGTGAAATAAGGGTTGATGGGAAGGGTGAGAGCAGTAACAAATTAAAAATAATATACATGAATGCACGAAGCATGAGACATAAGATGGATGAGCTTGAGGCTCTTTTGGAAATTGGCAGATACGATATTGTGGGGATAACTGAGACGTGGCTTCAAGTGGACAGGGCCTGGGAAATGAATATTCAAGGATACACGTGCTACCGTAAGGACAGACTGATGGGCAGAAGGGGTGGGGTGGCCTTGTTGGTAAGGGACGATATTCAGTCCCTTGCACGGGGGGACCTAGAGTCAGG
>NW_025214104.1:27963-30972 GCF_004010195.1 Chiloscyllium plagiosum | reverse complement strand
GGATTACCTTACACTGAAAGACTGAAGCGACTGGGCTTGTATACCCTTGAGTTTAGAAGACTGAGAGGGGATCTGATTGAGACGTATAAGATTATGAAAGGATTGGACACTCTGGCAGTAGGAAACATATTTCCACTGATGGCTGAGTGCCGAACCAGAGGACACAGCTTGAAAATACGGGGTAGACCATTTAGGACAGAGCTCAGGAGAAACTTCTTCACCCAGAGAGTGGTGGCTGTGTGGAATGCTCTGCCCCAGAGGGCAGTGGAAGCCCAGTCTCTGGATTCATTTAAGAAAGTGTTGGATAGAGCTCTCAAAGATAGTGGAATCAAGGGTTATGGAGATAAGGCAGGAACAGGATTCCGATTCGGAATGATCAACCATGATTGTATTGAATGGCGGTGCAGGCTCAAAGGGCTGAATGGCCTACTCCTGCACCTATTGTCTATTGTCTAACATTCACGGTGACGGGTGTCTTGTAAGAAAGTGGGACTAATGTAGACCATGCTGTGTTGCTGCTGGTATGGAGTTGAAACGTCTGTAATTGTTTCTTACATTGTGGAATGTCAATCATTCAACAGCTAAAGGCAGGATTGTTTGAGTTATGCTGAGTATATTAACACGGTTGTAAGCGTGGAATGTAACTAGCTTCTAAATGTAAGTCAATGGGAAAAGGAACAAGAAAACGTGCAGGTTCTTTACAGTCTGAAACCAGAGAATGGAAGTGGAGAACTGGGAAGTGACAGAACTATGGAGGAACTACTTTAGTTCTGTCTTCACAAAAATAAAAATAAATTAAAAACAAAACATAAGGTAATAAATCTTCGCAGCACTACTAAGAAGCATAAGTCTGGTGAGAAAAAGGAAAGCAATAAATAAAATTAGTAAATTACAGTGTTGGACAAAAGATTAGTATGCAAGGAATGTGCAAAAATAAAATCAACGTAGATTTGTGAATTGGGAATCAGATTTGAGAATCAGACTGGTTTGGAGAACAATAGTGAAGGAATGAGTGCAATACATTTCGCTTCTTAGAAAGTTTTTGATTAAGTCCCAAAACTTGTGTAAAGTCAAACCTTATTGGATTGCGGGTAATATATGGCCTTGGTTTTAAAATGGGCGAGCTGGCAGGAAACATGAAGTATGAATAAAACAATGTTTCTTCACAGTGGAAGGCGCGGGGGATATAAAAGTGTTCGGTGCTTGGCCTCAGATCTTACCTATATATCAAGCCTGCTTAAGGCTTGTAACGATGTTGATTATCAGTTGGTGAGTAGGATGTTAAAAACCTATAAAGTGATACAGAGAAGTGTAGTGAATGGGCAAACACGTGGCTGATGAAGAGCAATGTGGTTACTTGTGACATTGTGCAATTTGGAGGGAGAAAGTAAAACAGCAACCTGCTATTTGAAGAGGGATTGGTTGGGAAATGTTGATAATTAAAGGGACTTATGCTGTAGATTTTGTTTCCTACTGTGCAGACCTCCGGGTTCCATGCAGGGCAGTTGCTCAGAATCCAGGCGTCAGTACTGGGAATGGCTTTGGAATTCTGACCAGTGTACACAGCCCTACCAAATCGTTAGCTGTGACATTGGCAAGGATCTGGATCTACTTGTACACCAGTCACTGAAAGCGACATTGTCGGAGCAGAAAGCAATTAGGAAGATAAATATTGTGTTGACAAAGATTGCAAAGGGATTTGAGACCAATAGTAACAGGGTCTTTGTGCAGCTGTGCAAGGCCGCTATGAGATCCCATCGCGAACATTGTCCAGGACCGTGTGTGTTTTTTTGTCTCCTTACCTAATACAGGATAAACCTGACATTGAGGGAGTACAGCGAAGGATGAACAGACTGATCTCTGGGATGCCAGGCTTGTTGTGGGAACAGAGTTTGGGGCGAGTGCACCTGTGTCCCATGGACTTTCGGAAAATGAGTGGAGATCTTAGTTAAATATATAAAACTCTGACAGGATGACAGGGGAGGGTGGGACCTCCAAAACAAGGGGCCACAGTATAAGGTACAAACATGCCACTCTGCATTGAGATGACAAAAAATGTTTGCTCTCAGAAACTGATGAAGCTGGGTAATTTATTCCCACGTAAGGCTGTGGAAGATAAGACACTGAATATGAATACTGATTTCCAGACACGAAAGCCGATAGAAGTGACGCAGCACTACGTTGTGAAGATCAAGAGTCAGACATCATTGTATTGAATTTGTGAACAAAACGATGGATTGAAGGGACTACTGAGGTTAATAATTAATATTGTTCCAAAAGTCAGTCACAATTACGGATAAGTCCATTATGTGCGAGAAGTACATAATGGAGTTATTCACCATGAACTAGAATGTGTTCAGGTCAATGTGTGGAATCGGGAACTCATTTCCTGATATTTCTGTGTTGGCCGTGTGAAAATTCTGTAAATTTTGCCAGCTGTCCGTTGGTAGGAAGGAGATATCTGCAGGTTCGACAGTACTGTATTTCCTGTTCCCTTTTTCAATATAGAGACACGTGTCGGGTGTTCTGTGCATGTTCATCCTTTCTTTAAGATCTTAGAACAGTTTGATGCAATTGTGTGTCTTGCTATGCCGTTTCAGAGAACATTGAAGAGTGTATCAAATGCCTATGTGTTTGGAGTCATCTTCTCTCGTCCAGATCAGGAAAGCACGGGAGATTTGTTTCCTGGAAGTAAATTGGAGCAGCAAATTGGTGCTTACAATCAACTTTGGTTTCAAGGTCACAATCATGGAAGCAAGATTTTACAGCTCGATATTCTTTCAGTTGTTCCAAACTTGCATCAGATGGCAAAGATTTAGCTACATCTGGATTAGTAATCCAGTGACATTTCCACAACAGCACCATCTTTTCCAGCGGGGCCGATTGGAAAGCACAATGAGCAGGCTATTTCAGTGCTGCTTGACAGCTCTGTCCAAAATAACTCCAGCCATTTTGATTATTGTGATTGATCTGAGGGCGTGGTAATTTGTAATTATTCTCCTTTTAGGG
>NW_025214104.1:17662-21322 GCF_004010195.1 Chiloscyllium plagiosum | reverse complement strand
TTTGTCCTGTTGGTGATGAGGCTGTTTGGTTAAGTGTTGTGATAGAGGGACAGTAAGAAACTCCACTCTGTGTCAATAGTTAACAAAGTCATCCTGTTCACGGTGCATCAGACAATGGCAAACATGTTGTTTTCTGTTGCTGTTGGATAGTGACCATTTCAAACGCACCATTCACTGATGACAGATAGTAGCACAGAAGTCAGCAATTTCCAGAATTTAGTGTGAGAGCAAAAAGTGAAATGGAGAGTCAGGGAAAGTGGGAGCGATAGGGAAGTGGTGTGATACACAGTGCGAGAAGTGTGAATGGAGATGGTCAGTGGAATGGTATGTCACAGCAGAAGGAGCAATGCATGGGAAGTAGGTGGGTAAGGAAAGAGTAGGAAGGGGAGGAGGTAGTCTGTCAGAAGGACCATCTGTGGCAGGCAATACCCATGCAGTTGGAAAACTGAGATTGATGGATAATCAAACATCACTGTTAAGGAAAATTGGGATCTTGTTTCCTTTGAATATTAGGAAAATGTTTCTCATACTTCTTTTATTAACAGGATTCTTGTTCATATTGTACATCCACTCTACATTTCTGTACCTCCATCAAGGGCAGACATTTTCTTTTCTCTCCAATTCATTATCTCGACATGATGTCACTTTATGTCACTAAACAATGTCCAGAACGGTGGATGTTTTTTTCTATGAATTTGCTTCCAATTCCATGTAGAAATGAGAATATGATCTGATCTTCTACTGCATGCTTATAGCGCAGAAATTAATTGAATCTTTATCCTCATCATCTTAATTCTTTCAAACAAACTTCATGAATGAGCCTATGTCCATCCTGCAGATTAAAAAAGTTCCCTGCGCTCTGACGGGATTGCAGCGAATGTTATAAAGAATGAGCTGCAGGCCCACATGAAATGGAAATGTTGCAGTGCACAGTGCCAAAAGCGAGTCCAAGATTAATGATGAACAATTCTTATGAATAATACATGCAGAGGGCCGGAGTATAAAAACAGAATTCAGTTCCATGTACAAAAGAGTATTTGTGGCTCCCTAATAAAAGCCCTCTTCTGTATCATGCTGCAAATTCACCAAAAGAGGGAAAACTATAGACTGGAATTGTCAATTCTTCCTCTGCAACAACGACTGTAGAATAGGTAGAAAATCAGGTTTTGTTTCTGATATTCATTCACGTTGATGATAAGAATGTGGGAGATGGGGGTGGGGGTTAGAGAATGATAAACAATGTTGTGGATAACACAACTACTATTCCGGTCATTCATAGTGAGGATGAAAGTGTTAGGTTACAGGAGGGTACAACCGGATTGTTCAGATGGCCAGATCAATGTCCGAAAAACTTAACACTGCAATATGTGAGATGCTGCACTTTGAAAGAATAACAGGCACAAGACAGTATTCAAACCATGAAGATAGGCTAGATTCGCTTTTGTTTTACTTTGGAGCAGAGAAGGTTATGGTGTGAACCTGACAGAGGTGTATAACAACATGAGAGGTATAGACAGAGTGAAAAGACAGCAGCTGTTCCCCTTAGTCAAACGGTTAAATACAAGGGAATACATGTTTAAAGTGAAAGACAAGAGATTGAGTGAGGATTTCTGAAATCTGTTTTGAACCCAGAGGGTGATATGCTTCTGGAATGCATTGCCTGTGAGGGTGGTTGAGGAAGGAAACCGTACAAACTTGGAAAAACACTTGTATCAGCACTCGATGGTGCCAGATTTGATAGGCATATTCTTTATTATACGATTCCATGATATATTGTGAACCACCACCCAACGGTAATTGCTGGTTTGTTCCATCGTAGTGTGCTCAGTAAGTGGGGAGATTACAAATCAACATCATCCCATGGAGCATCAGTACTTACAGAACCTAGGACAGCCCATCCATCTCTGAAAATATCCAAGATAATTCACATGCTCAGGGTAAGTTTCGTTCAATAAGCCCACCAACATTATTCCAGCTGTTTGACACCATTCGTTTAAGGGCACCAATAACATAGAAACAAACTTTCCTTCTTTGTTATATAGACTTCTAATTTAAGGTTGTTATTTCTCTGTAGAATAATAAATTCCTTGCCACATATTTGCTTTGACAATAAGCCAGCTTTCCTGCCAGCTGTTCATCACAGTACAGCGGCTTGTTTAACACTACATCCACCACCAGTAGTATTTACTCCCAGCTGAATCGGCACATAAGGTGCACAGCTGGCACTCCCTCTCAACAACCACTTGGATGGACCAATACCAACTGGACTGGAACTTCGCAAGGACAAATTAATGCTGGTCTAGCTCCATTAAAATCCCAAATGAATTTTTGAAAAATCCAATTACCTAATAATAATTGAACAATGTTACCATGTTTATTGATCTGATGAGCTTGTTGCAGACTTTGAAGTAGTGTAAATACATTGAAATAAAAGGCCAACTGACAGCCCAGATCACGAATAACACAAGTTAATGCAGCATTTAATCAGCAGTTGGATAAGCACAAAATGCCAGAGCAGAGTCGGCCATGCGCCTTGAGGTAACTTTCATGAATGTAGTTTGGTGTTTTCTGATTGGTGTCGACATGTTTCGCTGAATGACCTGTTTGTTTGTCATAATACTCTATCACTTTAATTCTTGACAATAGAAATAGTCTCACCATTTCCATAGCTTGTGAGCATCAATTGGTGAAGAATATAATCGCCAAGGTCACATTGCATCCTGACTTGAATCGAAACCATTGTCCCTTCACTGTCACTTGTTCAGAATTCCGTAACTCTCCCTGAAACAAAAATGTTATGTTTCTGCACCACGACAACCATTGGGGTTCACTAACATATTATGAGTGGAAATTAAACAGAGCCAACAGATCGGTGGCTTCGCGAA
Organism: Chiloscyllium plagiosum; assembly: GCF_004010195.1. Taxonomy (NCBI): domain Eukaryota; kingdom Metazoa; phylum Chordata; class Chondrichthyes; order Orectolobiformes; family Hemiscylliidae; genus Chiloscyllium; species Chiloscyllium plagiosum. The sequence goes on along the minus strand of NW_025214104.1, from coordinate 18,437 downwards.
CGAAACTCACCTCACAACAACAACTGAAAAGAAGTTGCACTATTAAGACAGGTATTCGATATTATCTATTTTCTAAAGCAGTTTCAAAGGGGTTTTTCAATTGTTTACAAAAACACATTTGGAAAGTTGTGCCCATCAATCTGTTCATGAGAATGGTCTCCTAATGTTTCGGGAGCTGAAGACAACAAAAACGTAGAAACTAGCATCAGGCGTAAGTGTTCCTTCTTTGCCCTTACAACGTGAGTCAAGAATCTGCCTGCCTCTGCCTTATGAAAATTCAATGTCCTAGCCTTCATCGCTCTCTGGTAAGACAGTTCACGAATACACAACACTTTGAGAAGGCTGAAACGATCCATCTCTTATGAAATGAGATACTCTCCAGTTTTACTTTCCATCCACTTATTGCAATCTCTCATACAAACTGAAATATTCTTTCAGAATTCAACTTAAAAAGACTATTCAGAATATTCTGAGGTTAAACAAGATCACATATTGTCCAGCTAAACTCCAGGAGATCCATGGCCAGTCTGGTCAACATTTCCTCCTGAAATATAATTCTTCATAGGAGTCAGTTGAGTGAATCTTCTCTGGACTGCTTTGCAGGTCATTATGGCCATAACTCTTTCGATGTGGTCTCACCAGTACCCTGTAAAACTGAAGAAAATTCTTCCTATATCTGAATGAATTCTGTTTGAAGAAAGTTTCAACATTTGTCTGGCCTCTCTAAAAACCTTGATGTATACAACCTTTTTTGTGTGATCCAGGTGCCTGATTC
>NW_025214104.1:0-15093 GCF_004010195.1 Chiloscyllium plagiosum | reverse complement strand
CCCAATATAATTATCATTGCTCAACACTAAAACCGTCATATGTGATTCTGTCCTTATACATTCAATCTGAGTTTGAAACTACAGCATGTTGCAGTCACTGCTTCCAAAAGGATCCTTAACTGCAAGATTATTTATCAATCCTTCCTTGTCACATAATATCAAATCTGAAGTAACCCATTCTCTGGTTGAATCGATGACATGTTGCTCTCAAAAGCAATCCTTCATACAGTCTACGAATTGTTCTTTGTGGCTACCTTTGCCAAGTTGATTAATTGAGTCAATATGCATGTTCATCCCACTGTTGTGTCCTTGTCACCAGCCGTCATTATTTCCGAACTCAGAAATGCTTTTGATGAACAGTGGCTGAACTTTACTCTTCCCAAGAGGTTTCTTTGCTTGCTTTTTATTTGCACTGAGATGGATTTCAAATATGTTTGGCACAAAACACTTTGCAAAGGTCTGAGTTCCCACTCGCACGAACAAATGTTTATTTTCTTTTCACGAGCTACATTTCACAGTAAATATAGAGGATTTAAGAGGACTGAAAGTTCTCATGAGATATCATTAGCAAACAGAATTGAGGAAAATCCCAAAGAGTTCTTTTCAAATATGAGGAGCAAGAGGGTAACTAGAGAAATGTTTGGCCCACACAAGGACAAAGGCAGAAAGTTATGCATGGAGTCAGAGAAAATGGGTGAGTTTCTTACCGAGTACTTTGCATCTGTATTCACCAAGGAGAGGGACATGACGGATGTTGAGGTTAGGGATAGATCGCTGTGTACTCTGGGTCAAGTCGACATAAAGAGGGAGGAAGTTTTGGAGACTCTGAAAGGTATTAAGGTCGACAAGCCCCCAAGTCCGGATGGTTACTGAGGGATGTGAGTGTGGAAATAACTGGGGCTTTAACATATATCTTTGCAGGATGATTGAACATAGGTGAGGTCCCGGAGGACTGGTGAATTTCTAATATTGTCCCCTTGTTTAAAAAGGATAGCGGGGATACTCCAGGTAATTGTAGACCGGCCAGTGGTAGGGAAGCTGCTGGAGAAGATACTGAGGGACTTTAGTAAGGCGTTTTATTAGGTTCCCCATGGTCGGCTGATGGAGAAGCTGAAGTCGTATGGGGTCCAGAGTGTTCTATCCAGATGGATAGAAAACTGGCTGGGCAACAGGAGACAGAGAGTTATAAGGAAGGGGATTTCTCAACAGGGAGACCAATGACCAGTGGTGTGCAACAGCGATCTGTGCTGGGACCACTGTTGTTTGTGATATATATCAATGATTTGGAAAGAGGCATTGGTTGCCTGATAAGCAAGTTTGCAGATGACACCAAGATTGTTGGAGTAGCAGACAGCGAAGGGGAATGTCAGATAATACAGCAGTATAAATGATAGATTGGAGAGATGGGCACAGAGATGGCAGATGAAATTCAATCTGTGCAAATGCGAGGAGATGCATTTTGAAAGAACCAGTTCAAAAGTGAACAACGCAGTAAACGGAAAAGTCCTGGGGAAAATTCACTTCAAGCGAGACCTGGGTGTTTCGGTCCATTGTTTCATGAAGATGCCAACACAGGTGAGTAAAGTGGTCAAAGCGGCATATGGCATGCTTTCCTTCATTGGATCAGTTGTTGAGTACAAGTGCTGACAGGTTATGTTACAGTTACATAGGACTTTGGTTGGGCCGCATTTGGAATACTGCATGTAGTTCTGGTCACCACATTAACAAAAGGATGTGGATGCTTTGAAAAGGGTACAGAGTAGGTGCACCAGGATGCTGCCTGGGTTGAACGGTGCTGGTTATGAAGAAAGATTGAGTACATTAGAACTATTTTCATTACAAAGTCGAAGGTTGAGGTCTACGAAATCAAGACAGATATACACAGGGTGGACAGCAAGAAGCTTTTTCCCCAGATTGTGGAACTCAATTACTCGAGGTCATGAGTTCAAAGTAAGACGGGAAAGGTTTACGGCCGATAAGTGTCTATTTACCCTCTCCATACCCCTCATGATTTTATAAATCTTTATAAGGTCACCCGTTAATCTCCAATGTTCCAGGGAAAACAGCCCCAGCCTGTTCAACCTCCAGCTATAGCTCACACCCTCCAACCTTGGCAACATGCATGTAAATCTTTTCTGAACCCTTTCAAGTTTCACCTGATCGATCAGGTCCTGGGGATTTTTCCACTTTCATGCGTTTCAAGACATCCAGCACTTCTTCCTCTGTAAAATGAACATTTTTCAAGATATCAACATCTATTTATCCGTATATCTTTATCTCCCATGTCCTTCTCCTGAGTTAACACTGATAAAAAATACTCATTTAGTATCTCTCCCATCTCCTGCGGCTCCACACAAAGGCCGCCTTGCTGATCTTTGAGGGCTCTTTTCTCTCCCTGTTTACCCCTTTGTGCTCAATGTATTTATAAAATCGTTTTGGATTCTCCTTAACTCTATTTGCCAAAGCTATCTTATATCCCTTTTTTGCCTTCCTGATTTCCCTCTTTAGAATACTCCTCCTGCCTTTATACTCTTCTAAGGATTCACTCGATCTATCCTGCCTGTGCCTGTCATTTTGTATCATAAAAGGTCATTCGGTGTTTATATTTTAATTCCATCAGCATAGAATCAATTTTATTGTCTTCAGAGATGATGCAGTTATTGTTCAGTTGAATAATTGTAGCTCATCCCTTATTATTGCCCAATTCAGAAACATGGCAAACTCCTGATAATTGTGCAGGGCCATTAACCCATTATTTTGCATCATGACCGTATGTTTAAATGGATTCCAAAAGGGTGAATTCGGATACAGTGCTACTGCACCTCACAGCTGCATGTAGGACTCAGAGAGACACTGGCCTGGTCCTGAATCTGAGAAGAGAGTTTCCAACCTGGGTCAGTCATTGAAACATTCACTCACAAAGAATCATTTGGAATCCACCTTGAGCAGGAGGAAACTAGCCAACAGGCTATCACTGCTCTCAGAGTAGGTATAAATGCTGTCTAAATTCGATACCAATGACTGACCAGGAACCATGCCTTTCAAATTCACCCTCAGTCAGAGCCTGGCCCAGGGAGCAGATGTATGGGCATGGAGTATCAGAATCACATTGCACAAGTTACGTACGGTGATGACATCTGGCATGTACCCCAGACTCCATACATCTGCACCCTGGACCAGACACTGGGTGAAAACGTTCACAATTGACAGTCTATTGAAGCATTTTGTGTCTCACAGTTACAAAGTGCACATTTCACAGTGAACATTTCAGTGCAATATACAGTGCTGCCTTCCTGAGTAAGTACGGTTCACAACATTCTGTGAATCATGGAATTAAAAAAATAAAGGAAAGCTCCAATGCCTTCCTGATGAAGAGATTATGACCGAAACATCGACTCACCTATTCCTCGGATGCTGCCTGACCTACTGTACTTTTCTAGCACCACACATTTTGATTCTGATCTCCATCAACTGCAGTCCTCACTTACTCCATTACAGAGGGCTGTCCCATATGCACACTGAGTGCGCAATGAACTATCAGAAACTCATTGTAAATGGAGCTGACTGCTCAGTTCTGGAAAGTTGCTTTTGATGAATACATTTTTAGAAAAAAAGAAATTACAATCCCACAGATGTTCATTCAGTGCCAGAGTTAGAGTTATGGTTCATGGTTTAAGCAGCTTGATAACAAACAGGAAATGACTGAAGAACTCCGAGGTACAGGGTATTCCAGCTATTATATTCCAACTTACGTTAATGCTGGGAGTATTTTCAGACAGGCTGACAGATGTGATAAGGGAATGAGTTGACATGTGGAGGTGTGGCATTTTTACCTTCACAGAGGCGCATTTGACGGAGGTCAGGGCGAACAACTCAATACTCTGTTGCACTGGAACTATAGGCAGGAAAAGGCAGGGTGTTAAGGAGGATGTGCTGTTGCTTTATTAATTAATAAGTCAGTTACTACTGAAAGGATGGACAATATCTTGGAAGGGTCTTCAAATGAGGCTTTGAGGGTCGAGGTTTGAATCAAAATGATGACACACACTGCATTTGTAAGCACATTTTAGCTTTCAATGTGGAAACAGGGCCTTTGGACCAACAAATCCACACAGACCCTCCGAAGAGCAACGTTAGGATTGGCAGGTCGCCAGGCCCGGACCAGATTTTTCCTCGGCTGCTTTGGAAAACGAGAAATTTGATTGCTTCGCCAGTTGCGAAGATCTTTGCATTCTCGCTCTCCACTGGAGTCGTACCTGAGGACTGGAGAGAGGCAAATGCAATTCCTCTCTTCAAGAAAGAAAATAGGAAAGCCCCGGCAATTACAGACCCGTAAGTCTCACGTCTGTCGTCTGCAAGGTGTTTGAAAGGATTCTGAGGGATAGGATTTATGACCATCTGGAAATGCATGGCTTGATTAAATGCAGTCAACATGGTTTTGTGAGGGGCAGGTCATGATGAGGGTCGAGCTGTGGATGTGGTGTATATGGACTTCAGCAAGGCATTTGATAAGGTTCCCATGGTAGGCTCATTCAGAAAGTCAGGAGGAATGGGATTCAGGGGAACTTAGCTGTCTGGATACAGAATTGGTTGGCCTACAGAAGACAGCGAGTGGTAGTGGAAGGAAAATATTCTGCCTGGAAGTCAGTGGTGAGTGGTGTTCCACAGGGCTTGTCCTTGGGCCTCTACTGTTTGTAATTATTATTAATGACTTGGATGAGGGGATTGAAGGATGGTTCAGCAAGTTTGCAGAGGACACAAAGGTTGGAGGTGTCGTTGGCAGTATAGAGGGCTGTTGTAGGCTTCAAGGGGACATTGACAGGATGCAGAGGCTGAGAGGTGGCTGATGGAGTTCAGCCTGGATAAATGCGAGGTGATGAATTTTGAAAGGACGAATTTGACAGCTGATTGCAGGATTAAGGATAGGATTCTTGGCAGTGTGGGGGAACAGAGAGATCTTGGTAGGCAGGTATATGGATCTCTTAAAATGGCAACCCAAGTGGACAGAGTTGTTAATTCACAGAGGCGCATTTGACGGAGGTCAGGGTGAACAACTCAATACTCTGTTGCACTGGAACTATAGGCAGGAAAAGGCAGGGTGTTAAGGAGGATGTGCTGTTGCTTTATTAATTAATAAGTCAGTTACTACTGAAAGGATGGACAATATCTTGGAAGGGTCTTCAAATGAGGCTTTGAGGGTCGAGGTTTGAATCAAAATGATGACACACACTGCATTTGTAAGCACATTTTAGCTTTCAATGTGGAAACAGGGCCTTTGGACCAACAAATCCACACAGACCCTCCGAAGAGCAACGTTAGGATTGGCAGGTCGCCAGGCCTGGACCAGATTTGTCCTCGGCTGCTTTGGAAAACGAGAAATTTGATTGCTTCGCCAGTTTCGAAGATCTTTGCATTCTTGCTCTCCACTGGAGTCGTACCTGAGGACTGGAGAGAGGCAAATGCAATTCCTCTCTTCAAGAAAGAAAATAGGGAAATCCCCGGCAATTACAGACCCGTAAGTCTCACGTCTGTCGTCTGCAAGGTGTTTGAAAGGATTCTGAGGGATAGGATTTATGACCATCTGGAAATGCATGGCTTGATTAAATGCAGTCAACACGGTTTTGTGAGGGACAGGTCATGATGAGGGTCGAGCTGTGGATGTGGTGTATATGGACTTCAGCAAGGCATTTGATAAGGTTCCCCATGGTAGGCTCATTCAGAAGGTCAGGAGGAATGGGATACAGGAGAACATAGCTGTCTGGATACAGAATTGGCTGGCCAACAGAAGACAGCGAGTGGTAGTGGAAGGAAAATATTCTGCCTGGAAGTCTGTGGTGAGTGGTGCTCCACAGGGCTTGTCCTTGGGCCTCTACTGTTTGTAATTATTATTAATGACTTGGATGAGGGGATTGAAGGATGGATCAGCAAGTTTGCAGAGGACACAAAGGTTGGAGGTGTTGTTGCCAGTATAGAGGGCTGTTGTAGGCTTCAAGTGGACATTGACAGGATGCAGAGGCTGAGAGGTGGCTGATGGAGTTCAGCCTGGATAAATGCGAGGTGATGAATTTTGAAAGGACGAATTTGACAGCTGATTGCAGGATTAAGGATAGGATTCTTGGCAGTGTGGGGGAACAGAGAGATCTTGGTAGGCAGGTATATGGATCCCTTAAAATGGCAACCCAAGTGGACAGGGTTGTTAAGAAAGCATATGGTGTTTTGGCTTTCATTAACAAGGGGATTGAGTTTAATTGCCGTGAGATCTTATTGCAGCTCTATAAAACTTTGGTTAAAACCGCACTTGGAATACTGCGTCCAGTTCTGGTCTCCCTATTATAGGAAAGATGTGGATGTTTTGGAAAGGGTTCAGAGGAGGTTTACCAGGATGCTGCCTGGAGTGGAGGGCTTATCTTATGAAGAGAGGTTGACTGAGCTCGGACTTCTTTCATTGTAGAAAAGGAGGAGGAGAGGGGAGCTAATTGAAGTATACAAGATAATGACAGGCATAAATAAAGTCGAAAACCAGAGACTATTTCCCAGGGCAGAAATTACTAACCTGAGGTGTCATAGTTTTAAGCTGGTTGGAGGAAAATATAGAGGGGATGTCAGAGACAGGTTCTTTACGCAGAGAGTTGTGAGAGCATGGAATGCGTTGCCAGCAGCAGTTGTGGAAGCAAGGTCATTGGGGACATTAAAGAGATGACTGGACATGCATATGGTCTCAGAAATTTGAGGGTGCATACATGAGGATCAGTGGTCGGCACAACATCGTGGGCTGAAGGGCCTGTTCCGTGCAGTACTGGTCTATGTTCTCTGATATATTTTCAAAGTCCTTGACGTAATAATAACTTGGTCTTGGGTGTGGAACTGAGACCCATCATTTCAATGCTCCATACTTTGAGTTGTGCACTGTTTTCACCATATTGTTATAAAGATGAACTAATTAAAGGGGAATTTTGTGCTTATTGGACAATCTAAAAGTTGGTATTACGAAAGGATGTCGGACCTTCAGTAAGAGACTTTGCTGCAAATGGTTAGAACAATGCTGCAAACATTTACACAGAGATTTCCAGCTCAAGTCACACACAAGGACGTTGGGCTGGGCTGATGCCGGCCATCAATGGAGCTGCACATTTCTGTTTGGATACTGACATTGTGGAGATAACATACACTGGATACGGTTTATGAGGGACTCAATGTAAGATGCTATGTGCTGCAGGAACCCTTCACCTTTATAACACATTCATTCAGGGTTGGGTACAAGGTACAGAATTACAGAGTTTAGGTGGCATACCAGAAGGGATATACTTGCAAGACATGGCTGTTTACAGGTCATTGTTACAAATGTTGAATTGCATCTGGACCAGCGCCATGTGCTAGTCCATTGACCAGTCTGCCCCACACACATCTCCCTGTTGTTCAGGTATGTCTCTAACCAGTCTATTGTGAGGGATTGTGTGAGTAACTGTCCAGCTCAAGTTAGGAAGTTCTCTGAACAGATTTTGGAGATGGCCAGTGTTTTGGATGAGGGCCAGTAAAACTGTGTCTGAATGTAGTTTTTTTTTCTCAATGTCATTTCCAACAGCTTTGCTGCCTGCAAGATATTGTGCTCACTGAAGTGAACCTGAATTGGCTATTTACTACAGTCACTGAACTGTAATAGTTAGGTGTGCACGCTGGTAAATCAATTATTGTTCACTTCAATTGCTTTCAACTGAAAAGCAATGAGGTTTGGTTTATTTTAAAATATGTAAGAAATAAAGTGATATTAACTCTTCATTATACAGAATGTAAAAGTGACTGATTGTATATTTCCCACAGACTAATCAAGCAACAATCAGATATTATCTGGAAAGCAAGATTGTGTGAACAGGACTATGTCCCAGGCAACATCAGCACCCTCTCTGGTAGGTTCTGTCCCACTGAAAGGACACAGCCAGGCAGAAGAGGGCAGCTCCTTGACATATAGTCAATATAGGGCGGCATGGTAGCTCAGTGGTTAGCACTACTGCCTCACAGCACCAGGGACCCTGGTTTGATTCCAGCCTTGGGCAACTGCCTGTGTGGAGATTGCACATTCTCCCCGTGTCTGTGTGGGTTTCCTCCCACAGTCCCAAGAAATGCAGCTCAGGTCAATTGGCCATCATAGTGGGTTGCTCTTCGGAGGGTTGGTGTAGACTGGCTGGGCCGAAGGGTCTGTTCCCACTCTGTAGGGAATCTAATATAATGATAGTGTTCAGCATTGATGCTGGATCCTGTGGTGGCGAGACTGCTATATATAGGGAAACCTATAATTGACCACATCATCACCGATCTGCCTGCTGCAGATACACTCCTCCATTTCGTAAATTGGTAACAATGGTCACTGCACAGTCCTTATGGGGTGCAAGGGCTAACTTCACATTTTGCAGACCCTCCTCACCATGACATGTACTGAATGGTACAGACTTTAAACAGATTAAGCAACCAATGACGATGCATCCATGAGGTACAATGGCCCATCGGCAGCAGCAGAATCATATTCTCTACAACTCATACAGTCCGCAACTTCCTGGACCGACATACGCCCCACTGTACAGTAACCATCACATCCTGACATACCTCCCACTATACAGTAACCATCACGGCCCAACAGACCTCCCACTGTACAGTAACCATCACGGCCCAACATGCCTCCCTCTGTACAGTAACCATCACGGCCCGACATACCTCCCACGGTACAGTAACCAACACGGCCCGACATACTTTCCACTCTATAGTAATCATCAAGAGCTCAGTGGTTAGCACTGCTGCCTCACAGCACCACGGTTTAAATCCGGCCTTGGGTGTCTGTCTGTGTGGAGTTTGCACATTCCCCCGTGTCTGTGTGGGTTTCCTCCGGGTGCTCCGGTATCCTCTCACAGTCCAAGGATGTGCAGGGCAGGTGAATTGGCCATACTAAATTGCCCATAGTTTGAGGTGCATTAATCTGGGTAAAATATGGGTCTGGTAGGGTTACTCTGCTGAGGGTTGTTGTGGACTGGTTGGGCTGAAGGGCCTGTTTCCACACCGTAGGGAATCTAATCTAACCTCCAAGGTTCAAGTCAGGAATATGATGGAATAATCACTTGTCTGAATGAGTGCAGCTGCAACAGTACGCTAATATTGACTTACTAGCAACAGGCAACACAGTTGTGTGGGGAATATCCTGTCTCACAAACTCCATTGATTATTTTGAGGAAGTAACAAAATTGATTGATGAGGGAATGGGGCTGGATGTTGGCCATTTACCCTGTAGTATAGTACTGGTTGGGGACAGGTCTTTCTCTGTATAACACTGGTGGGGACAGGTCTGTCGCTGTATAACACTGGGGTATAGTACCAGTGGGGACAGGTCTGTCACTGTATAATACTGGGCAACAGTTCTGGTGGGGACAGGTCTGTCACTATTATACTGCAGTATAGTAGTGGTGGGGACGGGTTTTTCACTGTATAGCACTGGTGTACAGTACTGGTGGGGACAGGATTGTCACTGTATAACCCTGTAGTATAGTACTGGTTGGGGACAGGTCTTTCTCTGTATAACACTGGTGGGGACAGGTCTGTCGCTGTATAACACTGGGGTATAGTACCAGTGGGGACAGGTCTGTCACTGTATAATACTGGGCAACAGTTCTGGTGGGGACAGGTCTGTCACTATTATACTGCAGTATAGTAGTGGTGGGGACGGGTTTTTCACTGTATAGCACTGGTGTACAGTACTGGTGGGGACAGGATTGTCACTGTATAACCCTGTAGTATAGTACTGGTTGGGGACAGGTCTTTCTCTGTATAACACTGGTGGGGACAGGTCTGTCGCTGTATAACACTGGGGTATAGTACCAGTGGGGACAGGTCTGTCACTGTATAATACTGGGCAACAGTTCTGGTGGGGACAGGTCTGTCACTATTATACTGCAGTATAGTAGTGGTGGGGACGGGTTTTTCACTGTATAGCACTGGTGTACAGTACTGGTGGGGACAGGATTGTCACTGTATAACCCTGTAGTATAGTACTGGTTGGGGACAGGTCTTTCTCTGTATAACACTGGTGGGGACAGGTCTGTCGCTGTATAACACTGGGGTATAGTACCAGTGGGGACAGGTCTGTCACTGTATAATACTGGGCAACAGTTCTGGTGGGGACAGGTCTGTCACTATTATACTGCAGTATAGTAGTGGTGGGGACGGGTTTTTCACTGTATAGCACTGGTGTACAGTACTGGTGGGGACAGGATTGTCACTGTATAACCCTGTAGTATAGTACTGGTTGGGGACAGGTCTTTCTCTGTATAACACTGGTGGGGACAGGTCTGTCGCTGTATAACACTGGGGTATAGTACCAGTGGGGACAGGTCTGTCACTGTATAATACTGGGCAACAGTTCTGGTGGGGACAGGTCTGTCACTATTATACTGCAGTATAGTAGTGGTGGGGACGGGTTTTTCACTGTATAGCACTGGTGTACAGTACTGGTGGGGACAGGATTGTCACTGTATAACCCTGTAGTATAGTACTGGTTGGGGACAGGTCTTTCTCTGTATAACACTGGTGGGGACAGGTCTGTCGCTGTATAACACTGGGGTATAGTACCAGTGGGGACAGGTCTGTCACTGTATAATACTGGGCAACAGTTCTGGTGGGGACAGGTCTGTCACTATTATACTGCAGTATAGTAGTGGTGGGGACGGGTTTTTCACTGTATAGCACTGGTGTACAGTACTGGTGGGGACAGGATTGTCACTGTATAACCCTGTAGTATAGTACTGGTTGGGGACAGGTCTTTCTCTGTATAACACTGGTGGGGACAGGTCTGTCGCTGTATAACACTGGGGTATAGTACCAGTGGGGACAGGTCTGTCACTGTATAATACTGGGCAACAGTTCTGGTGGGGACAGGTCTGTCACTATTATACTGCAGTATAGTAGTGGTGGGGACGGGTTTTTCACTGTATAGCACTGGTGTACAGTACTGGTGGGGACAGGATTGTCACTGTATAACCCTGTAGTATAGTACTGGTTGGGGACAGGTCTTTCTCTGTATAACACTGGTGGGGACAGGTCTGTCGCTGTATAACACTGGGGTATAGTACCAGTGGGGACAGGTCTGTCACTGTATAATACTGGGCAACAGTTCTGGTGGGGACAGGTCTGTCACTATTATACTGCAGTATAGTAGTGGTGGGGACGGGTTTTTCACTGTATAGCACTGGTGTACAGTACTGGTGGGGACAGGATTGTCACTGTATAACCCTGTAGTATAGTACTGGTTGGGGACAGGTCTTTCTCTGTATAACACTGGTGGGGACAGGTCTGTCGCTGTATAACACTGGGGTATAGTACCAGTGGGGACAGGTCTGTCACTGTATAATACTGGGCAACAGTTCTGGTGGGGACAGGTCTGTCACTATTATACTGCAGTATAGTAGTGGTGGGGACGGGTTTTTCACTGTATAGCACTGGTGTACAGTACTGGTGGGGACAGGATTGTCACTGTATAACCCTGTAGTATAGTACTGGTTGGGGACAGGTCTTTCTCTGTATAACACTGGTGGGGACAGGTCTGTCGCTGTATAACACTGGGGTATAGTACCAGTGGGGACAGGTCTGTCACTGTATAATACTGGGCAACAGTTCTGGTGGGGACAGGTCTGTCACTATTATACTGCAGTATAGTAGTGGTGGGGACGGGTTTTTCACTGTATAGCACTGGTGTACAGTACTGGTGGGGACAGGATTGTCACTGTATAACCCTGTAGTATAGTACTGGTTGGGGACAGGTCTTTCTCTGTATAACACTGGTGGGGACAGGTCTGTCGCTGTATAACACTGGGGTATAGTACCAGTGGGGACAGGTCTGTCACTGTATAATACTGGGCAACAGTTCTGGTGGGGACAGGTCTGTCACTATTATACTGCAGTATAGTAGTGGTGGGGACGGGTTTTTCACTGTATAGCACTGGTGTACAGTACTGGTGGGGACAGGATTGTCACTGTATAACCCTGTAGTATAGTACTGGTTGGGGACAGGTCTTTCTCTGTATAACACTGGTGGGGACAGGTCTGTCGCTGTATAACACTGGGGTATAGTACCAGTGGGGACAGGTCTGTCACTGTATAATACTGGGCAACAGTTCTGGTGGGGACAGGTCTGTCACTATTATACTGCAGTATAGTAGTGGTGGGGACGGGTTTTTCACTGTATAGCACTGGTGTACAGTACTGGTGGGGACAGGATTGTCACTGTATAACCCTGTAGTATAGTACTGGTTGGGGACAGGTCTTTCTCTGTATAACACTGGTGGGGACAGGTCTGTCGCTGTATAACACTGGGGTATAGTACCAGTGGGGACAGGTCTGTCACTGTATAATACTGGGCAACAGTTCTGGTGGGGACAGGTCTGTCACTATTATACTGCAGTATAGTAGTGGTGGGGACGGGTTTTTCACTGTATAGCACTGGTGTACAGTACTGGTGGGGACAGGATTGTCACTGTATAACCCTGTAGTATAGTACTGGTTGGGGACAGGTCTTTCTCTGTATAACACTGGTGGGGACAGGTCTGTCGCTGTATAACACTGGGGTATAGTACCAGTGGGGACAGGTCTGTCACTGTATAATACTGGGCAACAGTTCTGGTGGGGACAGGTCTGTCACTATTATACTGCAGTATAGTAGTGGTGGGGACGGGTTTTTCACTGTATAGCACTGGTGTACAGTACTGGTGGGGACAGGATTGTCACTGTATAACCCTGTAGTATAGTACTGGTTGGGGACAGGTCTTTCTCTGTATAACACTGGTGGGGACAGGTCTGTCGCTGTATAACACTGGGGTATAGTACCAGTGGGGACAGGTCTGTCACTGTATAATACTGGGCAACAGTTCTGGTGGGGACAGGTCTGTCACTATTATACTGCAGTATAGTAGTGGTGGGGACGGGTTTTTCACTGTATAGCACTGGTGTACAGTACTGGTGGGGACAGGATTGTCACTGTATAACCCTGTAGTATAGTACTGGTTGGGGACAGGTCTTTCTCTGTATAACACTGGTGGGGACAGGTCTGTCGCTGTATAACACTGGGGTATAGTACCAGTGGGGACAGGTCTGTCACTGTATAATACTGGGCAACAGTTCTGGTGGGGACAGGTCTGTCACTATTATACTGCAGTATAGTAGTGGTGGGGACGGGTTTTTCACTGTATAGCACTGGTGTACAGTACTGGTGGGGACAGGATTGTCACTGTATAACCCTGTAGTATAGTACTGGTTGGGGACAGGTCTTTCTCTGTATAACACTGGTGGGGACAGGTCTGTCGCTGTATAACACTGGGGTATAGTACCAGTGGGGACAGGTCTGTCACTGTATAATACTGGGCAACAGTTCTGGTGGGGACAGGTCTGTCACTATTATACTGCAGTATAGTAGTGGTGGGGACGGGTTTTTCACTGTATAGCACTGGTGTACAGTACTGGTGGGGACAGGATTGTCACTGTATAACCCTGTAGTATAGTACTGGTTGGGGACAGGTCTTTCTCTGTATAACACTGGTGGGGACAGGTCTGTCGCTGTATAACACTGGGGTATAGTACCAGTGGGGACAGGTCTGTCACTGTATAATACTGGGCAACAGTTCTGGTGGGGACAGGTCTGTCACTATTATACTGCAGTATAGTAGTGGTGGGGACGGGTTTTTCACTGTATAGCACTGGTGTACAGTACTGGTGGGGACAGGATTGTCACTGTATAACCCTGTAGTATAGTACTGGTTGGGGACAGGTCTTTCTCTGTATAACACTGGTGGGGACAGGTCTGTCGCTGTATAACACTGGGGTATAGTACCAGTGGGGACAGGTCTGTCACTGTATAATACTGGGCAACAGTTCTGGTGGGGACAGGTCTGTCACTATTATACTGCAGTATAGTAGTGGTGGGGACGGGTTTTTCACTGTATAGCACTGGTGTACAGTACTGGTGGGGACAGGATTGTCACTGTATAACCCTGTAGTATAGTACTGGTTGGGGACAGGTCTTTCTCTGTATAACACTGGTGGGGACAGGTCTGTCGCTGTATAACACTGGGGTATAGTACCAGTGGGGACAGGTCTGTCACTGTATAATACTGGGCAACAGTTCTGGTGGGGACAGGTCTGTCACTATTATACTGCAGTATAGTAGTGGTGGGGACGGGTTTTTCACTGTATAGCACTGGTGTACAGTACTGGTGGGGACAGGATTGTCACTGTATAACCCTGTAGTATAGTACTGGTTGGGGACAGGTCTTTCTCTGTATAACACTGGTGGGGACAGGTCTGTCGCTGTATAACACTGGGGTATAGTACCAGTGGGGACAGGTCTGTCACTGTATAATACTGGGCAACAGTTCTGGTGGGGACAGGTCTGTCACTATTATACTGCAGTATAGTAGTGGTGGGGACGGGTTTTTCACTGTATAGCACTGGTGTACAGTACTGGTGGGGACAGGATTGTCACTGTATAACCCTGTAGTATAGTACTGGTTGGGGACAGGTCTTTCTCTGTATAACACTGGTGGGGACAGGTCTGTCGCTGTATAACACTGGGGTATAGTACCAGTGGGGACAGGTCTGTCACTGTATAATACTGGGCAACAGTTCTGGTGGGGACAGGTCTGTCACTATTATACTGCAGTATAGTAGTGGTGGGGACAGGTTTTTCACTGTATAGCACTGGTGTACAGTACTGGTGGGGACAGGATTGTCACTGTATAACCCTGTAGTATAGTACTGGTTGGGGACAGGTCTTTCTCTGTATAACACTGGTGGGGACAGGTCTGTCGCTGTATAACACTGGGGTATAGTACTGCTGGGGACAGGTCTGTCACTGTATAACCCTGGGGTACAGTACTGGTGGGGACAGGTCTGTCACTGTATAATACTGGGGTACAGTACTGGTGGCGACAGGTCTGTCCCTGTATAACACTGCAGCATAGTAGTGGTGGGGGCAGGTCTGCCACTGTATAACACTGCAGTACAGTATTGGTGGGGACAGGTCTGTCACTGTATAACACTGCAGTATAGTACTGGGGAGAGTACAGG
>NW_025214103.1:36531-39011 GCF_004010195.1 Chiloscyllium plagiosum | reverse complement strand
AGAATGGCCTGTTTACACACTGTAGGGATTGTAATTCTAAACCCAATTTAGTATTAACGATTTAGAACCAGACAAGAGCCCCCAGTTTGCTATAGACCAACCAGACTGCCTCAAACTATTTTAAGAGGTTAGGTTGGATGCCAAACCTTTCTTATTTTAGAGGTAGATGTGAAGTGGGTGTTCCAGATGTGATGTTACTAGTCAAACCACTCACCATTAAGGAAAACGCAATATATTTAAGCACTCTAATGAAAATCCATTCAAAATGACGAGGAATTTAGAGTAATTTAACTATTGGAAACCTTAACCGAATAATGGATACAGTACCTTCTACAAATGAACTGTTCCAATATACTAACATCCCATAAACACACCCCTCGGCAAAAAGGAACATTCAGCATGTATGTATTCTTGCATACAGTTCTCCAATCCAGGAGGCATCGGCACCAAGTCAGGTTTCAGAGAGAGTAGCAGCTGGAGATAAGTTACTAGGCCGTTGCTACTTCTATTTAAAAGCGTCGTAAGTTATTTACTTGAGCCGGTTTCAGCAGGCAGCTTGGCCTTTAAGATCTCTTTTTTTAAAAAAAAGGAGAAAATAACATTTTTTTAAGTGACAATATTGTCACACAATTTAGATGCCTGGTCCTTTACACTCAGGGCGTTCTTGTGCTACTGATCACAAGGTCCCCTGAGAGGGACAAATTCAGGTACAGACCAAGTTACAAGGATGTGTCTCAGAACTTCTGAAACACCCCTGTCTATGGACCATCACATGAACATACCGGGAAGTGAACAACAGCCTGACACATACCATTTCACTGTTTCTTAGCTTCACAATACCAACACTCGATACACTAGGGAGCCAAAAGCAAAGACCAGGGAAAGAGACAGAGGGACAGAAAGATTCACATTAAAGAAAGAAACAGATAGTTAGTTAACTGAAAAGATGTTGTGGGAATATGGGGAAAAAGACAGGGCAGTGGAACTAACTGGAGAAGTGAGATCTTCGAGAGTAAACTTACAAGAATGAGAACATTGAACAAAGGCATTGTCAGATCAGCTGAAATAGTTTGTTACATGAAATTCTGAATCTGCTTGACAGAACACCACAAACAACATAAATTGGGACAGGATGATAGCCCAACATGGAGTGCTATGCAGAGTATGCCAGTGTGTTGCTCAGTAAACTGCACTATCTGCCCAGCATAGAGAGTATTGCAAACTTTACTATCATATGCAAACTATATTCGCATCAGATTACTCTCTACAATGTGAAGATTTGCTGCGTGTGTGTGTTCATCAGAATCTGAGGGAGAGTGCGTGATAGGCGTGGTTGAATGCGAAACTCATTGTTTGAGAAGGAACGCACATGGAGGAAATTATTTTAAATAAGAAAAACTGGCTGGCTTTTTGTTAATCGACAGAGAGAGAACGCGAGAACATCGGCGTGCACATGAATGACAGATGGATGGGAGTTTGGCGTGAGTTCGAATCAGATTTGCTTCAGTAGGTTTGAAGCCTGGAGCGTCAGCAGCAGATTATTCGCTTCCTTAAGACTGTACTTCATAACTCAAGGTTCAAACAGCAGATGGAATAAGCCAGTGAGATATATTCTGTAGTGGTGAGTATTTCAAGTTAGAAACGGTCAGGGTATGGTGTCAGGAATCAGCTCATGGTCAAAGGGATCACCCACAGTTGTGACTTGTCTGCTTCAGCCGCAGATATTGGCTATGGATGGGATAGAAACGGTGGAAGGAAGTGGAGTTTGTAACCAGAACAGTAGAGAGTGACATCTATGCTCTTAATATTTCAATAACAAGGACAATGATACAATAAATTGTAGTTCTCCGCTGAAACTGAGTATGTCAACACAGAGACCCATGAGGATCAATGTCCGCGCAGAGAGGGAGACAATAATTGAACACATTCATTGATGTAGTTAGTAGTAGTCCGTAGAGTGAATATATGGATTGAGAGTGTCAACAGGAAAATAATAGGGACAAGAAGCGTGGACTATATGAAAGAACAGTAATACAGTCATAAGTTCTGGTTTACAGAAAAAAAATCTGGACAGTGACACTTACCAGGAACACCAACGATAGCCAGGAAAGGATAATAAAAATATTGAATAATGAGAAGAGCGTAATAGATCCGCAATGATAATGACCACCAATAAAATGCAGAAAGATACCAAACAAAATTGGATAAACTCCTGTCTATTGTTGGAACATGCCAGTCTAATGTCCCCAGATTCTGATACATTTTTGGAACAGTCCAGTCTAATGTTCCCAGATTCTGATCTCTCCTCCCCCTCTCTCCAAATCTGTTGATCACTGTCAGAGCTGTTGGTGATGTTCCCTCTCATGTTATGGGATAACACATTGAACGGCGCCCATTTATCATTAAAACCCTCCACTTGGATAATTAGAATCAATGGAGATTGGCATTAATCACAGTCACTGAACAAACACTGGGAAACC
>NW_025214103.1:16023-28250 GCF_004010195.1 Chiloscyllium plagiosum | reverse complement strand
AAAGAAACGTTTGCACTCCTTTTCATTATCCCAATTTAACTTACAACAGAATCAAATTGCTTTATTTCGACTTTGATGAGGTATCGATTTATCACCAATCTCCGATGCAATGAAGGACAAGAGCAAGATTCTCCATCTAATGTATACTAAAGATGCGAGGTACAAAGCGAAACCACAGCTGCGTTTGATAGAAGTAACAGCCAGAATAGCATTCAAATCCACACATGCACCATGAAAGAGCAACCCGTCGCGTTAATCTCTGGGCCACTTAAATCCCATGGAAAAGAGGCTCACATATGACCACATCAAGATTACATATGGTGCACCTAGGGGATAAGAAATTCCCTGAGCGGAATCGAATGCACGCCATTATATTTCTGCTTTCAGCGGAATAATGATATCAGCAAAATCCAAGGAATTGACCTCGTCCTTGGAAGGGATACCTTGTCCTTGAATTATTCCGAGTCGGAACTGTCTCAGAATGAACCAGCAAACATGAAATTCCCGTCACATTCACACACACATTTAGTCTTGACGCATAATTTCTTCAGACAGTTTCTCTCTCACGGGAAGAAGTATATATGGAGAGAGAAGTGAAGGTGATGTTTTAGCTCGATAGTCTTTCCCATATGGCTGAACCTGAATTGGGTAAAATTCCCGGAAATGCAGTTATGTTCGTTTCATTTTATTAATTTTGCTGCAACTTCACTCTGTTCATTGCAATGATCGGAAGTGAATTGGATTTATATGATTGGAACGTTTAATGTTGTATTGAATTTTGCTCCGAATTTATTTCAGCTTAAAGAAAATACTGATGAGAAAAACAGAAGGTTAAACTACAAAACAAGATGCCAGTTTTGATGCTCAGTTACTTTGGCAGATTTCTGTGGGTAACAAATGAACCCAACATCATGGCGATTGTCCTCCCATCTTTAAGCCATGCGATTAAAGCAGGAAATCGATCTCTAAGAGACGGGTCACTTCCTGTTCATTATGGAATAGCTTTCCTTAACAATATACAAAATCTGCTCAGTTCAGCTGCATACGTTTGCGATAATTCTTTACATCTGAAGCCGTCCAAATTAGACATTGTTTCCTCGCCCTTTCACGCCCCACACCCCACAAGCTGTCTCTCTCTCTCCTGGTGAAACCCACTGCTTGTGTGTCTCTAAATGTGCCTTGCCAAATATTTTGGAAACGGATTCTCTGAGTGTCAGAAATTCTGCTCCATTATTTCTTTGTCCTTCATCAATGGTTTTGAAAGCATGACGTTCTGAAATTTGCGAACTTGAAAGAGTGCATTTACCACCTATTTACTCTATCCAAATCTCACATACCCTGGAAAACTTGCATTCGGTTTTCCTTGGTTCAGTTTCAAATTTTCCAAAACACAAATAACTAAAATGCCGTCAGCATCATCTCTAATGTCTTAGCACCCCAGTCAACGCCGGCAGTGTCCTCTCTGATAGAATCACAGATTCCTTACAATGCAGAAAGTACAATTCAGCCAATCGAATCTGTCGGGACACTCTGAACAGCATCTCAACCCAGACCTAGCTCCCCTCTCTATCACCGCAGGCCGCTGGCTTGTAATTTCAAATAAACCTGCTGCAATAAAACCTGGCATCGTGTGACTGCTGACCTTATCATTGCGTTACCCATGGCTAATTCCCTTAACTTACTGAAGTGACTCCCTGGACACATCTGGGCAATTTAACATGGCCAATCCACCTAACCAACAGACTTAAGAGCAGTGCGAACCACTGTATCATGTGTAATGGCTTTACACACTGGTAACTCCGCCTAGTGAAAGCAAGCTGCGCTCACCAACCCGAATTCAATGCATCCAAACGCGGTTCTACGCTGTTGTGCAGTTTGTGGAAGTTACGTGTTTTCACTTTCACTGACACTCTCTGTCCAGGAGCTGCAGCCCTGCCCAGCTGATTCAGACAGCACTGTCCTTCCTGTGACATGTCCCATCGAGAATGGAAGGCCAAGCATGAATAACCTCTGTGGGGAACAGAGCGACAGGTTTAAAACCATTACGATGTCCCCAGCGGAGAATTGAGCCCTGTGACAGGAGGGGACACTAACCACGATACTGTGGAGGACAACAACATCGAAGAAGACCTTTTAGCTTGTTTAGGCCGGACTTGTACAACGCAACTGCTTAACGACCTGAATCAAGTTTTCCATCGTTTAGCCCATAGTCTTATATGTTTTGGCATCACAAATTAACATCTCATTTTTTTTAAAGTTAGAACAATTCCTGCCTCTCTGACCCTTTCCGCACATCTACTCAAACCTTTCTGTCATTTTCCGAAATCTCTTGGCCCCAGTGTTCGATCTCTCCATCAATAAGAAACGCTTCTTTCAGTCTATCCTATCCATATCCCTCATTGTTTAGTAAATCTCAGTCATGTCTTCTCCAATCTCCTCTGCTCGGCGACAAACTACCCCAGTCTGTCCAATCTCTCCTCATAACTGAAACTCTTCAGCCCAGACAATATCCCATTGAATCTCTACTGCAACGTTCCCAGTGCGATCACATCCATGCTGTACTGTGAATTGCAGAACTGCACACAGTAACCCAGCAAGAGCCGAATTAACTTTTTTTCTATTCTGTTACAGTATGAGGGCGTCGCTGGTTCGGCAGTTATTGATTGCGATCCCTAATTGCACAGCGCATATTTGAGACTCAACCATATTGTAGTGAGGCTGAAGTCACATGGAGTCCCGAACATGTAAGAATGGCAGTTCCATTCCTTAAAGGAAGTCAAATGGTTTTATTTTTTCAATAATTGAACATGGATATATAGGAGTATTAGATTCGTAATTCCAGATATTTATTGAATCCCAATTCTACCACCTAGCGTGGTCGGAGTCAAACCCGACTCCCTGGTGTCTGAATTAATAGTTCAGTGGTTAGTGGTAATAGCGCTCGGCCATTGCAGAAAAGCAGTTAAACTGATCTTATCTAATGAAGTCGCTTTTCCCTGATACTGTCCTGTGCCATTTTCCTGAGCTTAACACCCCAATAATCTCTGGTCCATGTCGGTAAAAGCTGCTACATGAGGATTAATGTCACAGCAGTGGTAACCAAATGGATCAAATGGTCTGCATTTCCCGATGGTGGGGTTGGGGCGCGTTCAACCAGCAACAGTGACCGCAGCCACACAGACTGATCGGTATCAATGTGAGATCAATGTTAGATTCTGCAGTGCCTTAATGAAATAGGAAATGACTCCACAAAAAAAGATGAAAGAGCATCGCTCCGAAAGCTAGTGCTTCAATTAAACCTGTAAGACCATAACCTGGTGATGGGTGATATTTTACTTTGTACATCATAGTCCAACACCGGCATCTCCAAATTAATGAAATGGGGGTTTGGGATGGAAAGTTCGGTTAGTGATCGTAGGAGGGAAGAAATCTCTGAGAGCGGGTGGATTTGAATTCTGAAACACAGAGATGTGAGCGAGCAGAAATTGAAGGAAAAAAAACATCACCTTGGAGAAAATTACCATGTTAAAACAACTGATTCCTTTGTGTTTCACAAAAGACTGGGACAAACAGAGCAGCTACTGCCGTCACTCGGATTTGAACCGCGGTTGCTGCGGCCACAATGCAAAGTACTAATCACTATACGGTCACGACATCACACCAACGGACGCAATAACCAACAACAATAAGTAAAGTATTATTAGAAATGTTAGGCAGCGCACCAAATGCACAGCGCACCAAATGCACCAAATGCTTAGTGAACAGTGGCAGATGTGTGTGAACTCAGAGTGGGCTGACCGTTGAACATCGGTGCCCTCAGTGGCTGTGGTGATTCCATCGTTAATGTGCTGAAGGATGAGATAAATAGATTTCTCCAAAACGTCAAAGACTCCGGGGACAGTGCAGCTTTTGTTACCTGCACATCCACCAATATCATTTATTGTATTCGTTGCTCCCGGCGCGGTCTCTTCGATATTGGGGAGTCTGGACGTCCCCCAGCAGAGCGCTTTAGGGAACAGCTCTGGGACACCCGCACCAATCAACCACACCGCCCTGTGGCCCAACATTTCAACTCCCCGTCCCACTCTGCCGAAGACATGGAGGCTCTGGGCCTCCTTCATCGTCGCTCCCTCACCACCAGACGCCTGGAAGAAGAACGCCTCATCTTCTGCCTCGGAACACTTCAACCCCAGGGCATCAATGTGGACTTCAACAGTTTCCTTAACTCCCCTTCCCCCACCCCACTCCACCCCAGTTCCAAACTTCCAGCTCAGCATTGTCCCCATGACTTGCCCTGACTTGTCCTACCTGCCTATCTTCTTTTCCACCTATCCACTCCACACTCTCCTCCGACCTATCACTTTCATCCCCTCCCCCACTTCCTATTGTACTCTATGCTACTTTCTCCCCACCCCCACGCTTCTCTCACTTATCTCTCCACCCTTCAGGCTCTCTGCCTGTATTCCTGATGAAGGGCGTTTGCCCGAAACGTCGATTTTACTGCTCCTCGGATGCTGCCTGAACTGCTGTGCTCTTCCAGCACCACTAATCCAGAATCTGGTTTCCAGCAACTGCAGTCACTGCTTTTACCAAGCTTTTGTTGAAATGTATACTTCAATAGCAATGCAGTTTAACATCGGCAACTTCACGAGTTTCCCCACACAAGGCAGTAACCATTGCTGCCACATAGACCCAGTTCCTAGCCCCAGAATCAGAGGAACTGAATGGCGCAGTCGCGAAGATCCAACTTGAAATCGAGATGGGAATGAGGTCGCAGAGATACTCGAGAGTTGCAGTGAAACAACCGGAGAATGCACGGTATTTCTATGATGGTTTAGAGACACAAGCAATTCCGAGGTTGGGAGTGCTTCTGGTCAAAGGCGGGGCAGAAGGGAAAATGTGTTCACGTTTATAATAACAGCAATCTACAGTGCATCTTGCTGAGACAGCTGAGTGCCATAACTGGAGCGTGGGCAGCTGGTTTGAAGTTTAATTTTGCTTGACTATCACCCAGCTCCCTGGAATGAATTGCTTTCACCGTTTTTCTTTCCAATTGTTTGTTATCTCTCTGCAGTCTGCGGATTTCTTCCTCATGGTTAATTGCATGTTTAACTACTGTATGATCTGCACACTGCTAAATCACGGCCACTACAAGTTAAGAGGAATCATTGATCTATATGAGAAAACAATGGGACTGTAGGTTTGGAGGCGACACCAGAATTGTAGACAGTGAGGAAGATTATCTAAGTTTCAAAAGGAGAATCATTTTTTTTCGCGCAAGTGTCGTTCATCAGGCTCTTCCGCGAAACGTCGATTCTCCTGCTCCTCAGATGCTGCCTGACTTGCTGTGCTTTCCCAGCAAAATACTCTCGACTCTGATCTCTCATTTGCAGTTCTCACTGTCTCCTAGTTGAGACTGTTTTCACTCTAGGTTAACGGTTTGAGCGGCGACCTGACAGAAGTTTATGAATTATTGAGAGGCAAGTTAGAGTTAACGATAGCTGCCTATTCCCAGGATAGGGATTTCAAGGCGAGAGGACATATGTTTAAGATGAAAAGAGAGAGATTTTTTTTTTAAACAAAGACACGTGAGGCATTTTTTTAGGGAAGATGTTTTACGTGTGCAATTAACTTGTTGAGGAAGTGTTGGTTGAGGGTACGTTTGCAACATTTAAAGGACAATTGATTCCAAACATGAATGGGAAAGTGGGATTTTTAAAATAAATTTATTCATGCCTCGTACATCAGTTATTTCCCAGAGGGCATTTAAGAGTCAACCACGATATTATCCATCTGGAGTCTCCTGTGGGACGGAGCAGATGAATATGACAGTTTGCTTCCTGAACTGGCATGAGTAAATCAGATGGGATTTTACACACAACTGATTCATGTCATAACGAGACTCTTCAATTCCAGGTGCTTATTGAACTCAAACTCCATCATCTGTCATGCCAGGACCTGAACCCTTTGTCCCCAAAATATTACCTGAGTTTTAGGATTAACAACTCAGTAATAAAACTACAAAGGCATTATAACCACTTAACGGGTACAGCAGGAGGCAGATGGGACTAGATTAGTTTGGCAGTATGTTCAGCATGGATTGGTTGGACTGACGGGCCTGTTTTCATGCTGTATGACTCTATGATTGACGCTATGGAGCAGGCAGCTGGATGGGATTAACAGCAGCATTGACAGCATAATCGAACACCTGATGGGATATGTAATCCTGCTGGAGTCTCGGAGGTTATTTTGCTCAGTCATCCCTTCCCACACACGGCACTGGTGAACGGTCTCTCCCCAGTGTTACTGATTAAATGAGTTTCCATTTCTGTGGTTAATTGAATCACTTCCAGCAGTTACCACATTGCCCTGCTTTCTCTGTGGTCTCGGCCTCCTTTTTTTCTACACAGGGTGAAGGATCCTTTCAAATTGTGTCCACACAGATGCAAATCTCGTTTTCCATATTGTGAAAGTGTTTGCATTGTTTCTCATTCACCCACAGGGTGTGAGTATCACTGTTCAGGACAACATTTCTTCTTCGCCCCTTGCTCGTTGTTACCTGGCTGCAGCACAAACCCGGGTGCAATCCCAGCCTCGGGTCTCTGTCTGTGGGCAGTCTGCACATTCTCTGCGTGTTTGTATTTTTATTTCTCCCTCTGACCAAAGATGTGTCAGTTACAGGGATCAACAGCGGGAAACGCAGGCTTATGGGATAGGGAAGACCGTGGGGTCTGGTGGGATGCACTTCGGATGGACCGTGTGGACTGGAAGGGCCCACTAACCTGCTTACCCACACGATGGGGATTCATGGATTAAGGGTCAGTTCATGTGTTTCTGGTCCTGGAGTCTCTCGTAGGCAGGACTGGGTGAAGGTGGTAGAATCCCCTGAATAGGGGACATGAATGAATGGGATTGCAGGAAATTAAAGTTATTATTTCTGTTTCTGAGGTCAGGCTTGCATTTCAGGTTTTATTCGTCGAACTTAAACATCACCGTTTCCGTGTCCCAGTCGCCAAGGATGACGAGTTTAAAATATCAGCCCAACACCACCTTCTCCAGGTTGAAGTCTTGACTGTGTGGAACAAAGTGATACTGAGCTGATGCAAGCAAATGCAGCTGCCACCACCAGTGTCGGAAACACAGACCCAAATAGCAAAAACATCTTTTAAAGCCACCACTGCAAAGTTCACGGCTCAACACGCTCCAGTTGTGCCAGTCAGCTGTCTTACCAAGATGGACTGTAAATCGCTATGGTGGTATAAAATGGGACAACCATTCCCTTGAGCAGGAGCACACTCAACCTAGGAATTTCTTGCGCCTCCATACCATCACAGAAGGACAGGACGCTCACCTATTGCATCACTGGAGACAGAGAGGAACTCCGCGCACTCATTCTCATCCCCATTTCTGGTTGGATCTGGGTGGCTGTGCCGATGTTAAGCTAAAATGCTATTGAAACATACATTTCAACAATATCCTGTACAGTCCCCCGAGTCTTTGATGCTTGTCGAAATCTATCCAACTCAGTTTTCAACATTCTCATTCAAGGGATCTCCACAGCCTCTGAGGACACCGAACTTAAAGATTCAGCTCATTCTCAGTTCTCACATGTCTGTCACTGTTCGCTGAGTACTGATATTGTACATTTGCTGTTCTTCCGAACATTTCCTCTGCTATTATACTTATTGCTGCTTGCAAGCATCCTGTTCTGTGGTTACTGTGATCGTGGTTGTCTGTACTTTGCATTGTGACCACAGCAACCTCGATTTGAAACCAAATCAGGGCACTGAGTTTTCTCTCCGTTTCCTTTTTGTGAAACATGGTAAGAAATTAATTATTTTACCTTCAATTTTCGCTCTCTCACATCTCTGCGTTTCATATATCAGGATTCAAACACACCCGTTATCGGAGATTTCTCTCTTTCTCCCGATCATTAAACCTCCTTGCCGTCCCTCCTCCCATTTCTCTGAAGCAATGCACAATCTATCACTCTCTTTCACCTTCATACTGTTCTGTCTGTGCTTCTGCTGCGGTCACTCTTGTTAGGTGAACGTGCCCCAATAACACCATCGGGACCTCCAAACTAGTCGATCCATTTGGATATCATGGTTGTGAAATCAATCGCCATGTAACAGCTTTTACTGACATAGGACAGAGACAATTGGAGCGTCAGGCTCATGGAAAAGACCCAGGGCAGTTTTGGTGAAAAGACATTTTATTGGAAAAGATCAGCTTTTGTGGCTTTCTGCGTTGGTCTTGTGGTAATTTCATAGGAATGATAATCCAGAGACCGAGTTAATAGTCTGTGTACTCGGGCTTGAATCCCACAATGCCATGATCGTCAAATTTGGATTCAATAAATATCTGCAATGAAGAATCTAATGACTAATATATATCCATTGACAATGGTTGAAAATAAAATCTGTTTCATTGATGTCATTTCGGGATGGAATTTGCTATCCTTACTTGGTCTGGGCTGCATGTGACTTCAGACTCATAGCAATATGGTTGAGTCTCAACTGCCCTCTGTGCAATTCGGAATGGGTAATAAATTCTGCTTAGCCAGAATCGCCCTCATACTGATATAGACATATTAAAACAAATGTTCATTAGGCTCAAGCAAGTGCGTTGTGTGCAGTTTTGCAAGTCACATTATCGCAGGGATGTGATCACACTGAGAAAATTGCAGGAGATATTTACCGGGATATTGTTTGGGATGAAGAGTTTCAGTTGTGAAGAAAGACAGGACAGAGTGGAGTGTTTGTCGCAGTGCAAAGGAGATGTAGACAAGACATGATCGAGTTAGGGTATGGGCAGGGTAGACTAAACGAATTTGCCATTGATGGAGGGATCGATCAACAGGGGCCAGAGATTTAAGGAGAAAGGCAGAATGGTTTGAGAAGATGTGCGGAAAAGCTTTATCAGTCAGCGGGGGGTTGAAATTTGGAATTCGCTGTCTGCATTGTTCAGAGCGGCAGAAACCCTTATAACCTGAACAAATATTCAGATGTGAACTTGTGATGCCAAGACATATTAGGCTGTGGGATAAGCATTGTGAAATGGGATTCAGTTCATTAGGCATTGTTTTTGACAAGTGTGGCCACAATTGGTTGAAGGGCTTCCTTTGACACTCTTGTCCTCGGTAGTATAATGGTTAATATCGCTGCCTGTCACAGGGCTCAATTCTCCACTGGGGACAGTGTAAATATTTTAAAACTGTCGCTCCATTTCCAAGTGCGAGTATTGATACCTGTCCTTCCATTCTCGAAGGGGCATGTCACAGGAAGGACAGTGCTGCCTGAATCAAGGTGGGGAAGGACTGCAACTCTCAGGGAGGCAGAGTGTCAGTGAAAGTGCAAACACGTGACCGCTGCAAACTGCACCTTTTTACTGTGTTGGAATGAAAAGCATTTGACAGAGTTGTTCCGGATTGAAGTGTTTATTGGAAGCAGGAAGGTGAGGAAGAAACAGCGTAAAAGCATTCAAATATGAGTGCAGAAACATTTCCCGCAGCACGAATCAGAGTGTAAAGCTCAGAGTAGTGTTTCAATACATTGAATTTGGGTTGATTTGCTTTGATGGTGCTGAGTTACCAGGGTATAAAGCCATTAAAAATGATACAGGTTTAGCTCACGCTGATGGAACATTGGCTCAGAAATTCGCACTGCTGTTCGGTCTGAGGGTTATGTTGATTGGCCAAGTTAAATTGCCCTCTCGTGTCCAGGGATTGAATTAAGTAAATTAAATGAATTAACCATGGATAACGCGGGGACAATGTCAGAAGTCACAGGACGACAGGTTATAGCCCAATAGCTTTATTTGACATCATAATGGGGAGGGTTGCCCCTTCTTCTGATGAGATATAAAGAAATGGGGAGGGGAGTTCGGTCTGGGTGAGATGCTCTTCAGTGTGTCGACACCGGCGTGATTGACTGAAATGCTCTTTCTGCACTGTAGGATTCTGTGATTCTGTCGGAGAGGGTAATGACAGTGTTTATTGGGGGTAAAGCCATTAGAGACGATGCTGACGGGGTTTACTGAGGATGAGATTTTATTCACTTGTTGTCTTCGAAAATTTAGAACTGTTAACCCTGAACCAAGGAAGACTTAATTGGTTTTTTTTCGGTTATGAAATGTTTGGACAGAGTAAATAGGTGGAAAATTCCCTCTTTCAAGTAAGTAAACATCAGGACGCTAGACATTCAAAACCTTTGATAAAACCTTTGAAGGACAAAGAAATGATGACAACAGAATTGCTGTCACTCTGAGAATCTGTTTTTCAAAATATTTGGAAAGGCACATTTGGTGACATATAAGGAATAAATTTCACAAGGAGGGAGACAGCGTGTGGCTTGGTAAAGGTGCAGAGGTGGGGTGTAATCGGTCGGAAGTTGCAGGGAAACAATGTCTAAATGGGTTGACTTTAAATGTAAAGAAATTTCGTGAACGTGTGCAGCTGAATAAGATTCGGTTTCAAAAACTCTGGATTTTGAAAGATTTGGCATGATATTCTACCTGAAGCATTGTAAATGGAACTGGGTGGATTTTTTATTTATTGCGAAGGAAAGATATTACATAATGAATAGGAACTGACCAGTTGCTTGGAGATCGACTTCCGGCTTTAATCACATGCGTTAAAGATGTGAGGACAAACACCATGATGTTTGGTCCATTTAATACTCGGTGAAATCTGCCAAAGCAACGAGCAACAAAACTGTTGGGTTTTCTTTTGCACTTTAACACTCTGATTTTCTAAGCAATATTTTCCTTAAGCTGAAATTAAGTTGGAGCAAATTTGAATACAACATTAATCGTTACAATGAGATTTATCTAATTCACTTTCGACGATTACAATGAATATTGTGAGGTTGCAGCGAAATTAAAATGAAACGAACAAATCAGCATTTCTTGAGATTTAATCTAATTCAGTTTCAGCCATATGAGAAAGGCCATTGAGCCACAGCATCGCCTTTATTTCCCGCTCCATAGCTGCTTCTTCACGTGAGAGAGAAATTGACTGAAGAAGTTACGAGTCAAATGTAGGTGAGAATATGACGGAAAATTCTTGTTCTCTGTTTCATTCTGACACAGTTCTGACTCAGAATGTATCACTGACAGCGATTCATTCTGACGAGCATGGCTATTTATTGGAATTTGCTGTTATTATAATTCTGATGCAAGCAGAAACACAATGGCGTGGATTCGATTCAGTTCTGCAAATTTCTCATCCTTTACTTTCACCACATGCAACCTGCTGAGGTGACATGTCACTCCTCTAAAAAAATGTGCTGCGCAGACTGAACGATTATCGTAGTGGGTTATTATTCCGCTGTGCTCCACATTCACGAGTTCGAATCACACTCTGGTTGCTAACTTCAAAAACCGCTCCAGCAGTTTTTATTGGCACCTCACACGTCTGGTATACACAGGATCGAGAAACTTGTTCTTGCTATTCACTGCACGGGAGATTCACGAATAATCGACACAACAATAAAGTCGCAATTAAGAGTGAGAGCAGTAATTCTTTTCAATTGTACATTAAATTGGTGTAATGAGAAGGAACGCATTTTTATGTCCGCCCCACATTCCATCTTGTCTTTCTATGAATTTGCATCGAAAGAAAGAGAAACAAATAACAAGAGGTCGGGAGCACAAGTTTATCCAGTGGGAGTGCACATGAGTATTTTAACCTAACACTTCACACAATAATCTGATCAGTATTTCAAACAGTCACTCGTAATTGGAACCGCAGAAAACTTCTCCAATGAAACGAACCTTTCATTCTTCCACAAATTTCTGCTGTGTGTGAATCATGCAACGATCCATCATCCAGCGTGATAACTGACTTGCCAATTGCGTAAGGTCTACCAACTTTCTTCAGCAATCACAGCTTCTGTACACAGCCACGTATGCGGTGCCCAATGCCATTTGTTGCCCCCGGTCACAGCACATTTCCTCTTCCTGAGTTTATGAACATTGTTCCTGATCTGTCTTACTTCTGTTAGTCTTACTTCTGTGGTAGGCAAAGTAATGGAAAGGGTACTGAGGGATAGGATTTATGAGTATCTGGAAAGACACTGCTTGATTAGGGACAGCCAGCACGGATTTGTGAAGGGTCGGTCTTGCCTTACAAGTCTTATTGAATTCTTTGAGGAAGTGACCAAGCATGTGGATGAGGGTAGAGCAGTGGATGTAGTATACATGGATTTTAGTAAGGCATTTGACAA
>NW_025214103.1:4477-15362 GCF_004010195.1 Chiloscyllium plagiosum | reverse complement strand
GCATGGAGTGCGCTGCCCGTGGGAGTGGTAGAGTCGGAATCATTGGCGACCTTTAAGCGGCATTTGTATAGGTACATGGATGGGTACTTAATCTAGGTTAGAAGTTCGGCACAACATCGTGGGCCGAAGGGCCTGTTCTGTGCTGTATTGTTCTATATTCTATGTTCTATCTGTTTAATAAATCTTTTCTATCACTTCATCCCATCCCCCCACAATTCTGAACTTATAAATAAAATAAGGAATT
Source organism: Chiloscyllium plagiosum (assembly GCF_004010195.1). NCBI lineage: Eukaryota > Metazoa > Chordata > Chondrichthyes > Orectolobiformes > Hemiscylliidae > Chiloscyllium > Chiloscyllium plagiosum. The sequence goes on along the minus strand of NW_025214103.1, from coordinate 15,118 downwards.
AATCCAAATGTTAAACAACTGGAAGTTTGACATTCAGCTCTTGGAGTCTGACCCACCATTCAACGAAATGGTTGATCTGATAATCTTTAACTCCTTTCTGCTCACTGACCTCAACAAAGTTTCATCATTTTTCTGACTAACTATCTGGCACAGTTTGAAAATACCCAACAACACAGATGGCACAGATGTTTTGGCCCCTGAGCAAAGAAATTACTCCACATTTCAGAATTAAATGGGCAATATCTAATTCTGAGATTATGTCCTCTGGTGCTCTCCTCAGAGTACAGGGCAAACCACGTGCCCATATCTACCCTGTCAAGATCCCACGAATCGTGAACGTTTATGATTGATATTATTTGATTATAGAGTTCCCCTCCACCTCCCTTGATTCGAGGAAAATAATCCCAGCCTAACCAGTCATTTCACAAAGCTCCATTTTATACAGAGTTGGCAACGTCCTCGTAAATCTCTGCTGTCCCCTGCAGCGACCTGACATATAATGAAGGCAGGTGGAGAAAATTATGTGAAGAAACGGGTTGAAATATCAGGTGCAGACGGGAATTGGAACTTGAAATCAGAAAGTGAATGGAATCGGATGATCCACAGAAGGATCAAATACAGCAATGATAACTCTGACAAAACAGAATCTAATCATATCCGTTTGACATTCATTGGATTCATTGTAACTGAATTCCTCCGTGTAATCGTCCTGGGAGCTAGTATTTAGGAGAAATGGAACCCGATCACCCATAAAAGAAGTTAACGACAAAAACATGTCCGTCGGTCGACTTTGTTTGATTATTAACTCAACCCTTATCTCCGTGAAGTCGACATCGTTCGCAACGCACAAACTAGATGCTGAACAGAACTCTCTCCATTTGCCGAGGTGGGTGCCGCTGAAATACCACTGAAGGAACTGGACACCCTCCACGACAATACAGTCACTTAACTGTACATTGTTCAACGCCTGAATATTTATTCCCTTAACTGCTGAGGCACAATTGCAGCAGAGTGCGCCACCTAGAAGATTCACTGAAGTAAGTCATCCAGGGTTTGTTGACAGAACCTTCAAAGCTCAAACACTGTACCGACTATAACGACAAGGTTGAAGATGCACTGAAACTTCACCATTTACAAATTACCCTCCAAGGCACATACCAGCATGACTTGGAGAGGAATCAGTGGTAAATTCATTGAATGGTGAAGCGGTCTTGATGGGCAAAGTGTTATACTCGAGCCCTCCACATTTTATTTTACAATTTTGAAAAATGTTGATTATTGCATGGACCAGAATTGTGCTCACTCCTTCAGTTGTTTCCGAAACTGGCGTTTGCTAAAGATCGAATATCATTCTCAGACTGTGGTCAACAATATAAAATATACAAAGAGCCTCTCGAACAACTGATCTCCCTGTCCAACAATATTCAGAGATCTGTGAATATCTACTCCAAGATCTCTTTGCTCCTGTACACCACTCAGAATCCTCACTGTTATTGTTTCAACTCACAAATTCACTACCACTTATTGGTTTGGATTCAATTCCATTCGCCGTTGTTCCTTTCCATCTGATTGATACATCCCTGCGATCCCTGATATTATTCATCACAGTCAACTACACGACCATTTGTTGCATCATCTGTAAACTTCTAAACGTAACTCCTATAACTAAGTTTGAATTATTGATCTACATCAGGAAATAGTGGTACTCCACTGGAATCAGGCATCCAAGCATTGTTCATTGCTGGATGGGATGAACACCTGCAATAACAACTGAATCGGACCCTTGCTATCATTTGTAAACCTGATGGCAACTCTGCAGGTTGGTCTCCTGACTGATTCCTTCTCACATATGGGAGTGGTGAATGACCTGCCCAGATTGTGACTGAGGAAGTGAGTTTACATTTCAGTGGGTACTTGAATCCCTTCCTACAGACCCCGCCCCCATGGACCTGACTTCATGGAGGCGTGGGCAACCTTGTGTCTATTTAGTTTGGATAATCAGCTGAATTTGAGACCACGCTGAGAGGACTCCCAATTTTCCCCGTCATCCATGTATCGTTTTTATCCTTCCTTTTTCTCCCACGGAGTATGGCAATCATGGTCTGAATAGCATTTGTTGTCCATCCTTCAATCTCCTTGAACTGAGTCAGAGGGAATTTATGGGTGAACCGTACTATTGTGTGTCTGGAGTTATATGTTGGCAAGTCTCGTTAAGGACAGCAGATTTCCCTTTTGAATGGACATGAATGAACGGGCTTCCAGCAAATTAAAACTTTTTGACACTCTTCCTCTGAGCGGGTTTATATTCCAGATTTTATTCATCAAATATAATTACCAGCAGCTGACATACTCCAGTCTCCAAGGATTGCTAGCCCAAATATCGCCTTTACAATTGCAGATGACGCAAAGATTGGTGGAGTAGCAGAAAACAGAAAGGGGACTGTCAAAGAATGAAGGAAAATATAGATAGACAGGAGAGTTGAGCGGTGAAGTGGCAAGTGGAGTTGGATCCAGGCAAATGTGAGATGATGAATTTTGGGAAGTCTAATTCTGGAGCCAAGTAAACGGAAGAGCCTTGGGTAAAGTTGATGAGCAGAGAGATCTGGGAATTCAGGTCCTTTGTACCCTGAAGGTGCTGCACAGGTGGATCAAGTGCACAAGAAGGCATATGGCAAGCTTGCTTTCACTGGATGGGGCATTGAGTATAAGAGCTGGCAGGTCATGCTAAAATTGTACAAAATTTTGGTTCAACCGCATTTAGAATGCTGTGCACAATTCTGGTTGCGAAATTACCAATACGATGTGGACGTTTAGGAGAGTGTGCAGAGATTTACACGGATGTTGCCTGGTATGGAAGATGGTTTCTCTGAAGAGAGATTGAGGGGCACCTGATTGACGCCTACAAAATCATGAAGGGTGTAGTCAGGTTGGATCGAGATAAGCTTTTTCCCAAGGTGAGGGATTAAATAATGAGAGGTCACGCGTTCAAGGTGAGAGGTGAAAACTTTAAGAGAGATAGACATTGGAAGTATTTTTCACAGAGGGTGGTCGGTGCCTAGAACGTGTTGCCAGCAGAGGTAGTAGAGACAAGCATGGTGGATTCATTTCAGGTGCGCCTGGACAGATGAATGAGCAGGTCGGGTGCAAAGGGATACAGATGCTTAGGAATTGGGTGATAGGTTTCAACAGTGGATTTGGATCAGCTCAGGATTCCACGTCCAAAGGGCCTGTTCCTGGGCTGTAAAGTATCGGTGTTATTTGTTCTTCTTTGTTCACTACACTACTAAATTCATGCTACATTGCTGCATCTCACAGAATGACATTGTCAATTCCAATTATCACAGAGGGAATGAGAATATAACATGTGGCTGTTTTGGAATGAATGTGTTGTACGCTGGATTGGAATGTTTACTGGGAGCAAGAGGCTGATGTGGAGACGATGAGATCAATAACAGCTCTGACTGTCAAAGTAACAAAACAGCGGATTCTTAAGGAAAATTTCAGAGAATGCTTTCAATTAATCGATCTCCCGCTTAAGGCTCCAGCACGTTTCCGCTGAGCCAATCTGCAGTGCGGGATAATGCTGATATTGTATCTTAATAATCTAATAAACAGAGACAAATATGCCATTCCTCCCCGTCTTTGACTAGGAACACTCCCAGCTTTGGCATTTCATGCGCCTCTATGCCGTCATAGAAGAACCACATACTCACTATCAAACCAATCAATTCATGTCGATACTGTGATTGTGAGATCAATTCTCTTGTAGCAGCTTTTACAACATGGAACAGAGATTATTGGGATATCAGGCTCAGGAAAAGGACACAGGGTAGCAGCACTGAGGAAAATAATTTTTTTTCGAAAATACCTCTTTCTGTGGACTTCTACATCATTTGTTTAACTTGCTCATTTTGCTCTATTGCGTGCAATTCTACAATTCACATAACAGCACGAATATGATAGCACTGGAAATGATAAAGGAGAGATTTACCAGGATATTGTCTGGGTAGAAGAGTTTCAGTCATGAAGAGAAATTGGATAAACTGTAGGCGTTTTTCTTAGCGCAGAAGAAATTGAGAGGAAACATGATTGAGATGTACAAAATAATAAGGAAAATGGATGGCGTAGATGGAAATAAACGTTTCTCTTAGATGGCGAAATCGATCACGGGGGAGGGGTAGGGTGGCATAGATTTAAGAATAGAAGAGGAATGATTTGAGTGAATGTGTCGACAAATGTTTTGAAACAGCGGTTGTTTTAAACTTGGAATCAGTGTTCGCAAAGTTTGGAGAGGCAGTAATCCTCATAGCTTTCAGAAGCATTCAGACGTGAATTTGTGATGCCAAGACATACAAGGCTGTAGGCCAAGTGATTTCAAAAAGAGTTCGGATAGTTAAATGAATGTTAATTTCCAGTATTAACAAATAGGCTTCTTTTTGGATACAATTCCTTGCTAGTACCACCGCCTGTCACTGCGTGAGATCGGATTCAATTCGCTTCCCGGACAGGCGCTTGCATATTTGGAGGGCTCAGTGTATAGAACTGCGCCTTTCAGCGCCAGAAACCCGCATTCTATTCCAGACTTGTGTGACTGACTGTGTGGAATTTGCACACTCCTGTTCTCTCTCTCCGGTGTGAGTTTCCTCTGGCTGCTCCGATTCATGCCCACAGTGCAAAGGTGTGCAATTCTGGTAAATGGCACACAAAATCTGAATGGACTGTAAGTGCTGTTAATCAGAGACAAAAGTCAGAATTGCAGCTGGAGGAAAACAGAATGATCATTTCGGTTCAACAGACCCTTCCTCTGAACTGTTTTTAATTCGCAATGATAAGTCTGATTTCTCTCCACTGATGCTGTCTGATTCGCCGATCTTTCGCAGTAATTTCTATTTTTGGTGGTGGATCATAAATGCCGGTTTAGAAAGATAGAGTGGAGGAATGTGAATCTCTTCCACGGCACAATGCAGACTCATCTGGCCAAATGGTTTCTGTCTGCACTGTGTCTAATTCTATTAACTCTGAATCTATAAGTTTTTGTCCTTCTTTTCGTCTTTGGTTTTCACACCTCTCCTTCCATGTGAATTGCAGATCAATCGATCTTTCTGGCATAAGCTACCACCAAACCTTTGCTACCTGATGCCTGGAAAATGAACGCGTCATATTCTGCCTTGGGACCCTGCAACCACACGGGAAAAATGTGGATTTCAACGGCTTCCTCATTTCCCCTCACCCCACACTATCACAATCTGAAGCATCCAACTCAGCACCATCCTCCGAACCCATTCATCTCTCCCCCTCTGACTGACCACTTCTCCACGCCTCCAGCCACCATTCGCTTTCCCAGCTACCTTGCACCCAACCCCAACGCCCTCCCATTTATCTCTCAGTCCCCAACCACAAGACTCATTCCTGCAGAAAGACTTATGCCAGAAACGTCGATTCTCCCTCTCCTCGGATGCTGCCTGCTGTACCTTTCCAGCACGACAGTATCGCAATGGCGAAGATAGACGAGCTCAGCTCAGGCTCTCTATCTGAGAGCGGACAAGGCTGATTGAGGAAGTGAGTAAGATGCACATTAAGGGGATCGGTATATGTGATAGGAATAAACTTCTTCTGGGAAGAGTTAACAACCAGGGATCTCCGTTAAACACAAGGGGGAGGATGTTCAGACGAGATATTGGAAGAACGTTTTTACTCTGAGAGTATTGTTTGTTTGGAATTCACTGTTTGAACGTGTGGTAAAGCTATAAGTCATCAAAATATTTCAGGAGTGTTCAGCCGAATACGTGAGATGCGAGAGCACACATGGACAAGGACCAGCTCCTGTAAAGTGGGTGAAGATAAACAGATGTCTGATGAAAAATTCGAACCCTGTGCAGAAAATACAGACCATGAAATCATGGGAAGGGCAAAGGAATGGAAACTACTGGTGATCTGTTACAAAACTCCGCGGAATGCCACACTCGTCAAAGGGTTACTGTGGCAGGATGGGAGAAGAATTGTGGAATGCTCCTTCACCATTTAGCAGAGTCAGACTGGGATGAAAAGGTTACTATGGTAGGCTGAGATAATAACAATTAGTAAAGGCAAACTCGCCCACTAACTATCATCTTGGCAGGTTGGGCAAGTCGTGACAATAAATACTTAGGACATGTCTTTAAATAATAAATTGATAGTAGAGTCAGCCTGTTTGAGACGCTTGTATCAAGATATGACATTAAATATCTAATCAGTGGTTAGTAGAATCAACTTGGGACAGGAAATCTTTGTGATAGATGGGGTAGCAAAATGTCTACTCATGACAGGTTAGTCTGGGATGGTAGACCATTGTAGCACAGATGGCAGTAGAATACCTAATGGTGACAGTAGAATAATATTAAGTAGAATTAGGAAAACCAGAGTGGCAGAAGTAGAACGACAATGGGAACTAACACTGTTGGTTTATTGTACAGCTGGAGCGAGGTAATTCTGATTAACACAGTTGGGCATTTTGATAAGCTAGAGGAGAAAGTGAGGTCTGCAGATGCTGGAAATCAGAGATGGAAATGTGTTGCTGGAAAAGCGCAGTAGGCCAGGCAGCATCTAGGGAGAATCGACGAGGTATGTTGGCCATTCTAAATTGCCCATAGTGTATTTGTCAGAGGGGAAATGGTTCTGGTTGGGTCACTCCTCGGAAGGTTGGTGTGGACCTGTTGGTCCGAAGGGCCTGCTTCCATAGTGTAGAGAATCTCATCATCACAGCAGCAATAGAGGAGTTGAGTTAAAGTTCCCATGGTATGTGTAGGTCACGTGACAGGTTCGCTGTCTGCGACTGCAGTCGCGCAATTGGTCAGCACCTCGTACAGAAAGGTGCATAAAATGCCAAGGTTGTAAGCTCAATGCTTATCTAAAGGTGTTGTTACTGACATTGACCAGGGATTATTGAAGTATTAGACAGAAACGCTGTTGAAAACAGTGGTGAGTAAAGTAGCATTTATTTGAAAACTCCAGTTTCTGACGTGCGGAAAAGTTTTGTCTTTCAGAAACATGTCAATTATTAAATGGAAATCTGGATATATTCCCCAGTTGAATATCCATCTGTGGATAAAGAAACGGAGATTAAGTTTCAGCTTGATGACCTTCCTCAAATCGCTGACCCAGCACTGGATTACATACTGAGAATGTCTGTTTAACTCGTTTCATATCATTCCATTTTCGGAGAGCTGCTCAGCTCATGAAACCAATCGAAATTATTAGATTTATCTCTTTGTTGGGTTTGAATGTTGTCAGTAAACCTGGTAAAGCATCTGGACAAGTAGTTTTGCTGTTGGGAGGAACAAAGGGTCAAACTAGAATCAGGTTGAGTCTTGACGCAGGATTTTTCAAGCGGAGATAAAAGAGTATTAAATGGACTCACTCCCCTTTCGGTTGATTATGACCAAATGATCAAGACAACAGATGGTAATGATAATGATGTTTTACATCGACAGGCCAAATCTTGCTCACTAGATGCACCACAATATTACAGATCAGTTGAGTGGGGGAGATGATGATCCTTTTGGAAACATGAGACAGTGAGAGAATTAATCCCACGCTGCTGGTCTCATTATTCTCATAAACCAGTTAGTCAGTGGACTGAGCTAACAGACTTCCATTCAATGTATAGCTAAACCAATTAGCTCAGTGCATTTACATTATATAATATTTCATGTAGAATGAGCTGCTGTACCTTCCAACTCCACCACCTCTTCTTATATTCAATATTTTCAGTTGCATGTGCTTTGCAATTTCTTTCCTATGAATGTTAACCAATTCGAGAATATTTCCCTTTTGCATGCCCGTCTAGGCAGCCCAGAATCCCTGTCGCTGTTTAATTCACTCATTCTGTGCCAGCACACGCTTTTCAAATATTCTGGAATCAGCTGCTAAATTGTATTATTTATGAAAATCCATTTATCCGAATTCAAGAACTCTCAGAATAAAGAATGCCTACTCCAAACATCTTTATCGTGCCCCGCTGGGTTTGAAGCTCTAACCTTTAGTTTCCACTCACCGAAACGAGGGACTTTCCCTCGAATTTACTCGAAACAACTTCACATCAGCTGGGTGACCTCTCTTCGGACTCAATTAAATCCTTCCTGATTTCTCCCGCATTATTCTTTATCTATGCCACATTCCATTAAAACTCCTCTCTTCTTTTCTAGTGGCTTTATCACCCAGTTAACCCTATTTCCATCGTTTCTAACGACATGGTATCAAGTGAATCATTGGCCGTGTAATTCCTCATGTCCTTATATTCCAATAAACGCTGCTCGTGTCATTCATCATGTCTTTATATCCCATTAAATTTCCATCCGAGATAGGATGCCGAGTCCAATTCAATGCATGAAAATTCAGCACTAAGCTATGCAATCGTATTACCGACAGAGGAATGGTGGAAGCAATTTCAATTACAGCTGAATCAATTGGCTGCAACAGAATCGGATAAAATCCCAGTCACATACATGACTGTTGTCCTTATAGTTATTTCTTCTCTATGTGTGCGGAAGTAACACAGTGAGGGATCAATTACTATTGTCAGACATACACAAGGGGGCATATGAAATGCTGAAGTTGTGAGATCAGAGCATTTTGTATTGACAAAGACCATTCAGTGTTCGAATCTCAGTCTTAGGAATTAGTTGGAGAGCGATTTTGAGCGAAATTTGAGCAAGGACGTCTACCACATGTCTTAATACTAATTTGTGTGGTTCTTTTGTTGTTTACCTCGTTTGTGTGTATTGCCTCGTTGAGGATTTTGAAGTTGTCCCCTCTACACAAAAGTTCCGTGCTTTTGCACTGTTGTATAAAAGATGCAGTACAATAACACCCAACACTGATTCGGTCAACTTATACAGATATTGACTCCTGGAAACAGCACTGTGCACTCTCCTCGCGTCTGGAAAATAACTTGCTACATTCCTGCTCTGATGGCTCTTTTCATTCCATCGGCTTCTGTTCTTCATTGATCCTGATTCAGCAGATCTTGTCACTGAGCCATTTCTTTGTATGTGTTCAGATCATGTGAGCAAAATATCACAGTCCATAACCAGAAGTCAGACCATACTCAGGGAACCGTAGTCTGCTCTAGATCATTTCATGAACACCAAGAAGAAATATCTAAGCTCTTCAAAATTTACTAACCTGTTTTTCAGAAGCAAGATAAACAGTTCCAGGTTTCTGCTTTTGTTGTCACACGGACCAATATTGTAAATGCTGGAACTAATTGAGACTGTCCGTCCTCCTACATCCATTTTCTCCCCAGGAGGTGTTAAGATGATGGTTTGAATCGGATTCTTCTGCAAATAAGAATATTTTTGTCTATTAATTTCTGGTTTATGGACCCACCAGCCTCCCGCTGGGCCTCTCTGTTAGCGCTGATCACGGCAGTTTCCAGCAGTCTTCATCTTTTTGGAGCATGCAACTTCGAGAATGACATCAAAAGATATTCACTGTTACCGTGTGATACTCTACCAATGGAGAAAGCTCTGTCAATGGAGGCAGCTCAGGATGGACAGCACCATCCCGCGTGAGGAAATTCTGCAATGTGTCCTGCGGATCAGACACATTACACTTTATCATTCAGATCATACCAGAGTGAGAGCGCTCGAGAAGGCCAATCGGTCACTCGTACCTATGTCAGCTCAGGAGTTACAAAAGATGGCTTAAAGTGGAAACAGTGGTGATTAGATCAGGTTTCAAGTGCTTACGTGAGGCAGGAAGCAGAAAAAGATACACTGTGAAGTGAATGGGATCTGACTGCAGGAGCAGCAAATAGGTTGTACGGTGCAGAGGAGAGCTTTGAAGTATTGAATTCTGATTGATGGGCCAATGCTGCTTTTCCTTGGCCACGCTGCTACAGAAGATAATATGTCAGTGTCTCTCGGAATTGTGATGTCGCAGGCAAATATCGACGTTACACTGCTGGAAATTCCGTTTTTCCAATGTGTGGGCAGTCTGTGTGTAAAATAGCTTAAATATTGAACCCTTTCTCATAAATAATTCCATTCCATTTCAGTGTGTTGTATTTTCTCCTTTCCACTTTACCTGTCATTGTGCCTGGACTGAAATTGATGTGCTCATTCTGCATGTCTTTTACAGTCTGGGTTATATGATGCAGTTGTATTGACCCACCTCTGCCAGAATTTTCCACTTCACTTCAGCCCGCCCTAACTTCGTTATCTGATACCATTCCCGTTGTTTAGGTGTTAAGCGCTTGTCTCAGATCCAGCCTGCCCTCACCCAAAATAAACACAAAACTCAGTCACACTGTGATCACTGCAATCCAGGAGCATCTTCACTCCAACGTCATTGATTATTCCTAGGAGAAAGTTAGGACTGCAGATGCTGGAGATCAGAGTGGGGAGTGTGGTGCTGGAAAAGCACAGCAGGTCAGTCAGCTTCCGAAGAGCAAGCGAGTCCACGTTTCAAGCATAAGCCCTTCACCAGCAATAAGGCATGTGATACGGGACTGAGAGATAAATGTTAGGGGTTTGGGGTTGGGGGGAGTTAGCTGGGAAAGCGATAGTTGGATGAATGTGAGGGCGAAGATGATAGTTCAGAAGAAGCAGTGATGAAATGGGTCCAGAGGGCGGTGCCAAGTTTGAGGCTTGGGACTTGGGG
>NW_025214103.1:0-1637 GCF_004010195.1 Chiloscyllium plagiosum | reverse complement strand
AGAGCACCTCTGGGCCACCCGGCCGAACCAACCCAACCACCCTGTAGCACAGCATTTCAACTCCCCCTCCCACTCCACCGAGGATATGCAGGTCATTGGACTCATCCACCGCCAAACCACAACAACCCGACGGTCGGAGGAGGAGCGTCTTATCTTCCGACTGGGAACCCTCCAACCGCAGGGGATGAACTTGGACTTCACCAGTTTCTTCATCCCCCTCCCCCCCCCTTGTCTCAGCCGAATCCCTCCCGCCTGGCACCGCCTTCCTGACCTGCAGTCTTCTTGTTGACCTCTCCGCCTCCATCCTACTCCGACCTATCACCCTCACCTTGACCTCTTTCCACCTATCACATTTCCAACTCCCCTCCTCCAAGTCCCTCCTCCCTACCTTTTATCTTCTCCTGCTGAACACTCTCTGCTCATTCCTGAAGAAGGGCCTGTGCCCGAAACGTCGAATCTCCTGTTCCCTGGATGCTGCCTGACCTGCTGTGCTGTTCCAGCAATAAAGTTTCAAATGCTGGACCAGAAAGACTCAAGTTTAAATGTAAACAAAAGAGATTTTCACATCATGTATGGTTTGAAGTGACTAAATCGGGGAAATTCCCTCTTTTGAGTCAATCAACAACTTTAGTTAGAGCTTCAAAACTATTAGTGAATGATTTAGAAAAGATTGGATGAGAGTTTCTTCCACTCAATAAAGTTACTGAAATCCTGAATGACTTTCCAGAAATAAAACGTAGATTTCTGATTTCATAGTGTTTTAAAAGACGCACGAACAAACGGACAAGGAAGGAATTTACCATCGAAAGAAAGAAAACGCGTGGGAGTGGTTTAATTTCGAATTTGCTTGTTTTCTAACACAAAGGCATTTCATAAACACGTTCAGCTGAATAAGATTGAGTAAAAAAAACTTCATGGATTTGAAAGGTGTAGCGTATTATTCAAGGTGAAGCATTCTAAATGGGGCTGATGTCCTAAAATAACTGCAGGCAGAAATTGCATCCTAATGAGTAGCAATTGAATCGTCACTTGGAGACGCAACACCTACTTTAAAGATTTGATCACATTCACATGATAATAGGTGTCTTTCACGCTTTCTTATCTCCACCACCAAGTAGACCCTGTCTTTTTTGTATTTTTAACCCTCTCTACTTCTCTGCAGCACACCAATTCAGCTGAAAGATGCTCAGACTAAAATTGAAAACAATATTCAGACGGTCCTATGCGATCAGTCTTTTTTTATTATTATTACAATGACCATTGCGAGTTTGCAACAAACTGCATAACATGAAACCAGATCAATATCGATTTTCCCGAAATTTAACGCGGTGCACATGGGAAACATCATCCATCTACTAAAAAATCACCTTCGGCTCTCTCTCCACACGTCTCTTCACGTTTTAAATATTTGTAGTATGTTTGTTGATCAAGGTGTCATTATCCAGAAAAGGTCGTTTCTCAATCCACAAAAACTGGTACTTTTCCATAAACTTGACTTTGCTCAATATCACCTTCCATCGGTACCTCTTAACACGACAACAAATCAAAGCTGCTCCATGTGAGGCTCAAGCTTAAAACTTCGGCAGAGCACAGCCCACTATACTGGCACAGAGATACTTTGACTGGTCACCTGCAGC
>NW_025214102.1:37866-39000 GCF_004010195.1 Chiloscyllium plagiosum | reverse complement strand
GGGCTCTGAGTTGTTTCATAGATTGTCAGTGATGAGGGTCCTGGTGAATGTGGCAGGGATCAGGAGTGGTGCAGGTGCTGTAGAATGTTACAGGGCGAGGGTGAGGGTGAAGGGGGCGGAGAAACTTACAGATATGGGAAGTGTGTATAGGTACTGGCGAATGTTACAGAGATAGGGAGTGGTATAAGTGCCAGAGAATGGTAAAGTAGTAAGGAAGGCTGTCGGTGGTTGGCAATGGTAAATGATGAGGAGGGGCGCCGGTCCTGGTGAATGTTACAGGAATAGTGAGTATCTGGCTCCGCGATGTTATATGAATTGGGAGTGATGAGGTTCTTGTTGAATGTGACAGCGATCAGGAGGAGTGTAGATGCCGGAGAATGTTGCGAAGATAGCGAGTGGATGAAGGTGCTGGACAATTTTACAGGATGAGTTTGTAGTCGTACTGGTTGGATAATGTACAGAGGGAGGAAGGGGGGTTAGTTTCTCGAGGATGTCACATGGAGAGGCAGTGGTTGTCGGTGCTGAGGTATGTGTGTGGAGATGTTACAGTGATATGGTAAGGGTGGTCCCTGAGGGAATGATACGGGGATATGGAGTGGTGCAGGTGCTGGACAGTTTTACAGGGCAAGTAAAAATGTCGAGATACTGATTAATGTTACTTAGGCAGTGAGGTGTGGAGATGCTGCAGTGTGTTACTGAGATAGCAACGTGTGTCGGTGCTGGAAAAGGGTGCAGGGATAGAGTGGAACAGTTGATGAAGAAGTTTACAGGGATCGGGCGGGTGTCGGTGTTGGAGAATGTTTCAGTGACGGAGAGTAGTTGAAGGAGCTGGAAAATGTTAAAGCAATAAGGAGTAGGTGTACAGTTTGGAGGTCTTACAGAAATAAGGAGTAGTGCAGGTGTTGATGAAGTTTACAGGGATCGGAAGGGGAGGAGAACCTGAAGAACGTGATCAGAATAGGGTGGTGTGTAGATACTGGAAAATGTTACAGCGATTGTGAGAGGTGTAAGTGGTGAATAATGTTACAGGGGCAGGGAGCGGTGTCGGTGTTGAACTGCAGTGACAGGGATATGCATTGAGTCACAGAGTCAGAGAGATGTACAGCATGGAAACAGATCCTTCGGGCCAATCCG
>NW_025214102.1:32819-35266 GCF_004010195.1 Chiloscyllium plagiosum | reverse complement strand
TATTTGCCAAAGCTATGTCATGTCCCCTTTTTGCCCTGCGATTTTCCTCTTAAGGATACTCCTACTGCGTTTATGCTCTTCTAAGAATTCACTTGATCTATTCTGTCTAAACCTTACAAATGCTTCCTTCTTTTTCTGAACTAAACCATCAATTTCTTTCGTTATCCAGCATTCCTTATACCTACCAACCTTTCCTTTCACCGTAACAGGAATATACTTTCTCAGTATTCTCGTTATCACGTTCCTGACGGCTTCTCATTTTCCAGCCATCCCTTGGATGTATTTCCAGGAATATCCTCCCACAGCAAGCTGTAATCCGATCTCTTATCAAAAACGCCTCTCCGCTTCCTCTCTTGCATCACCTTCTATCCTTCCTGCAGAATTTGTATCCGGGAACGTTAAGCTGCAAGTCCTACTCATTCCTGAGTTATGTTTCTGTAATTGCTGTGATCTTCCAGTCCCATGTTCTTAACCATATCCTGAGTTCATCTGCCTTCCCGGTTAGGTCCATTGCATTGACATAAATGCAATTTAATTTATTAGTCCTAATTAGTCCCTGCCTGCCCTGACTCTTTGATTCGCTTCTGTGCTTAACAGTCTCAGATTGATCTCTGTTTCCTCACTAACTCCCTGGATCCATCCCCGCCCCTCACTATCCTTACTAGTTTAAATCCTCCCGAGCAGGTCTCGCGAATTTCCCTGCCAGTATATTAGACGTCTTCCAATTTAGCTGCAATCCATCATTCTTGTACAGGTCACTTCTACCCCAAAAGAGATTCCAATGACCCAAAAATGTGAATCCTTCTCGTATACACTAGCTTCTCAGCCATGCATTCATCTGCTCTATCCTCCAATTCCTGTCCTCACAAGCTCGGAAGTAGGTACTGAATAATATTGCACAGATAGGGAGTGATGTCGGTTCTGGAGAATTTAACAGGGAAATCGTGATGTGTATTTCTGGAACAATGTGTCAGGGATTGGGAGTTGCTGGAGTTGATGAAACATTTTACAGGGACAAGGTTTCCGTGAAAGTGCTGGACACATTTTACAGGGCCAGGGATTGCACGAAGAAGCTGGCGATGTTACAGGGATAGGATCGTGGATAGGTGCTGGTGATTGTTGGAGGGACGTGGAGGTGTTCCGGAGCTGGAGAGTGTTAAAGAGATAGGGAATGCTAATAAGGGATGGATGGAGAATGTTACACGAAGAGGGACTGCATGCTCATGCTGGAAAAGGTGACCGGAAAAGCGAGGGGTTTAGGGTCTGTAGAAGTTTCCGGGAATAGGGATTTTTGCAAGTGATGGAGAATGTCACAAGATAGGGAGGACATGTAGGTTTTGCAGAATGCTACACCAATAATTAATGAAGTCGTTGCTGGAGAATTTTACAGAAAGAAATAGGCGAGAACAAACATGAGACGGTTGAAGCTATAAGAACAAGTGAAGCTGCTGTAGAATGTTACAGGGTTAGAGTCTGGTATAGGTGCTGGAGAATGTTACAGGAACATGGATTTGGACTAGTTACATGTATTGAGTATTGTGCATTTTCTGGTGAATGTTACTGGAATAGGCATGGGAGTAGGTGCTGGCAAATGTTACAGGAATACGGAGTGGGTAAACGAGATGGCCAATGTAACAGGATAAGCGAGTAGTTGTACTGGTTGGAAATTTAATGGGGTAGGGACGCAATTAGTTGTTCGATTACGTTACATGGACAAGCAGTGGGTGAAGGCCTGGAGAAAGTTATGCTAACAGAGTGTGGTGTAGGTGCTGAAGAATATTACTGTGATAGGGAGGAGTGTAGCTGCTTCAGAGAGTTACAGGAATAAGGAGGAATGTCGGTACTGGAAAAAGCTGCACGGATCGAGAGTTGTGAAGGTGGTGTAGACGTGTCCAGGGACCGAGAGGGGTGTAGGTGTTGGAGCATGTTACAGTGACAGGGAGTGGATGAAGGTGCTGGACAATTTACATCAGTAATGAATGTTTGGAGATCTTACTCTTATAGAGACTGGTAGAGAAGGTTACAGGGATCGGGAAGGCTGGAGGAGTTGGATAAAGTGACCGTGGATAGGGATTGGTATTGTGGCTGGAGAAGGTGACAGGGTCAGTGAGGTGCGTAGATGCTGGAGAATGTTAGAGGGACAGGGATCAGTGTTGATGCTAGAGAATGTTTCAGGGATATGGGGTGGGAGTAGGTGCGGGAGAATGTTACATGAATCGTGAAAGATGTTGGTGATGCAGAATGTGACAGAGAAGTCGAGAGGTGTACGTGCTGGACAAGGGCAAAAATATGAGGAGTTACTGGATTTGCAGAATATTGTCACAGGGACAGGGAGTGCGTAATGGTGCTGGACAAGGTTACAGGAAAAGGGAGTGGACGTAAAGGATAGAAATTTTACAGGGATATGGAGGTGTGTATTTGATGGAGAAAGTTACAGTGAAACCAAG
>NW_025214102.1:31498-32345 GCF_004010195.1 Chiloscyllium plagiosum | reverse complement strand
ATGGAAAGGAAAAGGTACTGGCGCTGGGGAATGTTACAGCAACAGTGAGTGGGTGAAGCTCCTGGAGAATATTACAGGGAAATGGATCGGTTGAGGTGCTGGAGAAAGTTTCACAAATAGGGGGTGGGGTGTGACGGAGCTGAACAGGATTGCAGACATAGGGAGTGGCTGCATGTGCTGCAGAATGTCACAGACACGGCAACGTGTTTGGGTGCGAGAGAATGTTGTAGGGATTGGAAATGTGTGCAGTTGCTGGAGAACGTTATAGGGATAAGGAGTGGGTGAATGTTCTTGAGAATAGTTTAGGAAAAGGGAGTGCGTGTAGGTATGGAGAATGTTACAGCAATAGGCAGCAGTGCAGTTGCTGGAGAATGTCACAAGAATATGGAGTGATGAACGTGCTGTGCAATGTTACAAGAATAGAGAGAGATTTAGTTGCGGTAGAGTTTTGTGGAAGAATATGGCATGACGGTACGGTTTGGAGATTTCAAATGTTAACGGTGTGGTATAGGTGTTGCTGAAAGTTGCAGTTATAGAGGGCGTATCGATGCTGAAGAATGTTACAGGCAGGGGGTCGGTGAAGGTGTTAGACAGTGTTAAAGCAACCGGCAGTAGTTGTACAGTTTGCTGATCTTACAGGAATAGTGGGTGATGCAGTTTGGCTAGTTGTTTACAGGGATAAGTGTGGATTTCGTGTTGGAGAATGCGACCGGAATAAGGTGAGGTAGCGGGTCTGGCGAATGTTCCTGTTATAACAAGGAGTAGAGGTGATGGAGAATGCAACAGGGATATGGAGAGATGAAGTCGCTGAATAATGTTACATGGATAAGGAGAGATGAAGCTGTTG
>NW_025214102.1:0-3289 GCF_004010195.1 Chiloscyllium plagiosum | reverse complement strand
TTTCACCACATTCCATTGCTTGGCCCAATACATGTGTTACATTATGATTCACACATGTATTGGGACATAATTTTTAACCGTTTCACCACATTCCACTGCTTGGAATTTTACACCACACATGCCCTTTCACAATTTGCCTGAAGCACGCCAAATGGTGAAATGTTTCACATTTTCTATCCTTTCTTGCTCTCAGTAAAGAAGTTTCTCCTGAATTCTTCTTTGGATTTATTAGTGAACATCTTGTAATCATGGCTTCTAATTTTGGCCACCTCAATGAGGGGAAGTATCTTTATTCTATTATGGCTTATTCTATTAAATCCCTAGATATCTCAAAATCTCAATTAGTTTATTAAATCTGTTAACATTGCAATACACCGTGATTATTACAATTTGAAAATTAAATCAATTGCAAAATGAAACCAACAAATTGAAGTAATTAAGCCGACAGTAACATGTAAGTTATACGTGGAAAGTGCTGCTAACATGATGGCCGTGGCATCAATCTTAGGATCCTGATCATAATTGGATTATCCAACTAACCTACTTAATGTTCCAAGCCTCTGTTGCTTTCTTAGAACCTCTACAGATCCACAGGATAACTAACCATTGCAGACTGCCAAAATGAAAGTTTAAAGGTTTGAATTCATGCTTGAGACAGAGATCCTCACCATCAATCACTGAAACTGGCAAATTCATCCATAATACACAACAAATTGTAGACAGTGACTTTCCAACATGTACCATATTGAAAAATTATTCCAAACATGCAAGTTAAATAAAAAAGTTACAAATGACATAAATAGCCATGTATTTCCTTAGATTTATGCAATATTCTTACCTTGGAATCAAGAATGGATTCTTTTTCTGATAAATTAAAAGCAAGAAGTGTTGTCAGACAGACTCAGTTCTTGACATGTATTTATTAGCTAGTAGCTGCAAAATGAATTATTTAATATCTAAATACACGTAACACTATTACAGGGGTATCGAGATTACCTCATGATAACTCATGTGTTAAACATTGTTGAAAAAATAAAAAACCTTAATATGAACCTTAAAGAGAAGTGTCAATTTGATTAACCCATGAAGTGAAAATAGTTCAGCAAGATTGTTAACAACTCATTGTTGGGTTTGATGAAAGTTCATCAACTTGGAATATTGGTCTTCCTTTTCACCCACATCCTCACCGCACTGTCCCCAAAATTTCATTGGAATGATTGTATGCTATTAAAACAACTGGGTATCCAAGTTCCTAAATGTACCATTTAATCACCCACATCATTTTTGTAGCCCAACAAAAATTAAGGCTGTTAACCTCTGTTTTGCTCTCCCCAGAAGCTGGCTGATCTGCTGAAAGTTTATAGCATTTTCATTTATTCCACTGAGTTCTTTCTTCTGCTTCTCTCCCTTTTCTCTTTATCCCTCTGTCAAAATACTTGTCAAGCAGTTATTATGCAGTTCTGAGCCTTGTGCCTTGTTACACCTGCATTTCACAGATGCAGAATGATTTGAGGTGTGCTCCTGATGTTTCCATCTCTTGGTTTCATATTTTCAGCACTTGCAGTACTTTAAGAGTACCCTGTACTGGCCTGTCAGTCATCTCTCAAGCAGAGACTACCTACTATTTATTCTACAACTATACTGTTGGCTTGAAGTGTCTCCATTTCATGCTTATGTTACAATATCCTGAGAAATTTTCTGAATTGCTGCATCTATCCCAGAAAAATTTCAGGATATTCCAGGAAATCCTTTCAAACCCACCCTCAAAAACAAAAAAAACATGTCTGTGTCAATGAATGGCATGCTGTGGGCGAGAGATGTCATTGGCAGAATACTCATCAATTCTCTTTTGTTATGATGCATGTTTGTAGAGTGGAAATTCACCATTTCCATGGTGTTCTTCATCAATATCCAAGCTTGAAGGTGCAGTGCTCTGAAAGCTTGTACTTCCAAATAAATCTGGTGTTGTGTGATTTTTAACTTCACCAATATCATTAATGAATGTCATGTGGATCACTCAGGTAGCAGATCATAGTATTGTTTTTCCCCAGGAAATTCATCTGTGTCTGCCTAGTACCACTTGAAGGATTTTCCAACATAGTATTACATTTTTAACAAAATAGTACTGTCATAATGAAAGCTTAAATACTTATTAGTAGCACAGTGGGAACTACAGTTCACAGATTTTCTACCTTTTCTTTGAAATGTGACTTTTTCTATCTTAATGCTAACAAATTAATCAAATACCTGAAGCCTGGGAAGTGATTTTCATAGTTGTGACTGGCTTGACAGTTCTGTCAACAGCTGGGCCTGAGAGAAAAAGAACATCTGCATAACCTCTGTCACATTTTTCTGTATTAGCTTTTCATTAATCAGTTATGTCAAGTGAGGAAATATTGAGCATGTTCTTCATGAGCCTATTCTTTTGGGAGTGATGCCCATAAATAATGGGTTCCCTTGGCAGTCAAAACATGGCAAAATAAGCTAAAGTGCAGTTAATAATAACATGCCAAAACCTAAATAAAAATAGCTAATACTCAATTTAATGACCTACTAAGCAGATTATTTCATTACCAATTTTGGTGAAATACCAACCCAATTATTTTAGTCAGTCTATTTTATAAAGTCATATTCATATACTTGGGCACCCTTCTATTGGAAAGATGTTGTTAAACTTGAGAGGGTGCAGAGAAGATTTACAAGGATATTACTGGGACTGGAGGGTTTGAGTTATAGGGAGAGGCTGGACAGGCTGGGCTTTTTTTCTCCTGGAGCGTCGGAGGCTGAGGGGTAACCTTGTAAAGGTTTATACAATCATGAAGGGCATGGATAGGATAAATAGCCAAAGTCTTTTTCCTAAGGTGGGGAAGTCCAAAAGTAGAAGGCACAGGTTTAAGGTGAGAAGGGAAAGATTTAAAAGAGACCTGAGGAGTAATGTTTTCATGCAGAGGGTGGTGGTTGTGTGGAACAAGCTGCCAGACGAAGGTGTGGAGGCTGGTACAATTACAACATTTAAAAGGCATCTGGATGAATACATGAATAGGAAGGGTTTAGAGGGTTATGGGCCAAATGCTGGCAAATGGGACTAGGTAAGATTAGGATGTCTGGTCAGTATGGTCAAGTTGGACTAAGTATCTGTTGCCGTGCTGTGTGAATCTGTGACTCTATGACTCCAATATACCATCCAGGTACAATGTCAGCAAAAGATAAAATTTTTATTTCTTAATAAATATAGTTCACAACCACAACTTCCAGAGGAGGGAAAGGTGTGATGAAAGTCTTCAATACC
>NW_025214101.1:35879-39000 GCF_004010195.1 Chiloscyllium plagiosum | reverse complement strand
TGTCCAAGTCTATCACTAATAACGACACAGACCTGTCCCTCGGCTTCCACAGAATCACGTTAGGTAGAGCTTGCAGATAGCAAGGAGAAGCAAATTGGTCTGTTATAGATCAAAACCAAAATGGTACCAGAAATTCTGAGCATCATATGTTGGAAATTAGATAGGCAAGCATTGTGGATACTTCAGTTTTATTGGATGGTCTCAAGTTGAATCTAAACTGCATGAACTAAGTGATTGCTGAAGCTGTGAAAAATAAATTCTGTAAGTGTATATGAGGCGTTTGAAGAGTATATTGTGAAGCAAACTAGAGAACAGGTTATTTCGGAATTGATGTTGTGTGGTCAGAAGGACGATTTATTAACTTTAGTCTGAAGCAGCATTTAAGGAATAGAGACATTCATTAGTGGCATTTTACGCGGTGTCTGCATACCGTGCTTGAACATTCTGGTCAAACACCATGGAAGACTGGAGGCTAGAGGGTTAAGTTCGCTTCACTGAATTGGGAAAGTGCAATATAACATTCAGTGGGAGACAAGCAATGGTTGTTAAAGTCATAGGTTCGACAGCACAGAGACAGGCCCTTCGGCCCAAACTGGCCCATTCTGACAAAAATGTCCATCCACGCTAACCCCATTTCCCTGCTATTGCCGGTATCTTTCTAATCCTTTCCTGTCCGTGTATTTGTCCAAATGCCTTTGAAATGTTATGAATGTACCCACCTCAACCTCTTCCGCTGGCACCTCATTCCATATGCGTACCAGCCCCTGTGTGTAAAACAGTTGCTCCTCAGATTCCCTTTTATTCTTTCCTCTCTGACGTTAAACTGTTGCCCTCTAGTCTGTGATTTCCCAAACCTGGGGAAAAAAGATTGAGTGCATTCACTCTGTCCATCTTTCCCATGATTTTATACACTTCTACCAGATTCCTCCCTCAGTCTAATACACACAAAAGTTAAAACTCCTAGCTTGTCCAACGTCTCCGTATAACTCAGACCATTGAGTCGTTTGCAAAATCCTTGTGAATTTCTTCTGCACTCTTTCCAGTCTAATAACACCCTTCCTATTGCAAAGTGAACAAAATTGAATATTGCTACTCGCATGACCTCACCAGCATCCTGTGTAATTGCAACATAATTTCTTAATTTCAGTAATCAGTGAAATACACTAATTAAGGCCAGTGTACCAAATGTTTTCTTCACTGCCCTGTCTACCTCTGAATCAACTTTCAGAGAACCATGCACCTGAATGCCAAGGTCGCTCTGTTCCATTACACTCCTTTGGACCCAACCATTCATCATGAAACTTCAACCTTGATTTGACTTTCTGAAATGAAAAACTTACGCTGATCTATATTAAAATCCATTTGCCATGTCTCAGCCCATTTCCCCAGCTGATCAAAATACTGCTGTAATTTGTGAAATTTCAGAGTCACTTCCTCACTCTCCATGATGCCGCCAATTGTGATGTCGTCTTCCAACTTACATGCCTGTATATTTTAATCTAAATCATAGATACATGTAATATGTGTTGGTCCCAGCGCCAGCACCTGAGGCATTCCACTAGTCACAGGCTTCCAGTCTGACCCGACTTCTTCCAGTATTACTCTCTGCTTCCCACCATCAAGGCAATTTTGTGTCGAATTTGCCAGCTCCCCCTCAATTCCATGTGCTCTAACCTTCCAGAGCAGCGTACAACGTGGAACGTTATTGAAGGCCTTACTGGAATCCATCTCGACTACGTATAGCACCCGGACCTCCTCGAATTTGCTGATCACTTCATGAACGAACTCCAACAAAATTGTGAGTCATGATCTACCATGCACAAACTCCCATGCTGACTTTGATGAAGGGCTTTCGTCCAAAACATCGATTTTCCTGCTCCTCGGATGCTGCATGACCTGCTCTGCTTTTCCAGCACCATTGCAATCTTACTACGAATCACATCCAATCTTTCGAAATGCATGCATATCCAATCTCTCCGAATCTTCTCAGGTAACCTATCCACGAGATTTTAGGTTTGCTGGTCTTTAATCCCCAGGTTTATCTTTGTAGCCTTTCTTTAATATGGGCTCAGCATTCGCTACACTCCAGTCGTCCAGGACCTGACTCGTTGGCCAGCGATGATGGAAAAAGCCAAGCAGGGCTCCCACAATTTCTTCTCTACCCTCCTATCCTCCTGCGGTTGTCCTGAGTATAACTGGTCAGGACCAGGAGTTTTTAGAAATACTGCAAAGTCTGAAAACTATGTCTATTTATTTCAGGTACAAACTCCAAAGAGTGAGAAAGTGACTCAATTTTGGTAAATATAACAAATTAGAAAATATATTAATCATAGGAAGTGACTTCAGAAGAATTCTAGATATTGTGGAAACCTGAGAATTCTCAGAAATTAACGATCCAGGAAAGGAAGGCCATGAAACTGATAAGGAAATCAAAAAGCGAACAAGCATGCTAACAAACAGGAACACAAAGACTGCATCAATCTACGATCTATATTTCAAAGGAAGCAAAATAAAAGCAAGGTCAAATGTGGAAATTTGTAAACGGGAGAGGAGACATTATTGTGGAGAACAGGGAAATGGCCCAGAAAATAACCAGTTACTTTGCTTCTGTTCAGTCTGCAGTTTGAAAGAGAGAAGGCAAAATCGGATGTAACGGTGTTACATTTAAATGAAGGTAATTATGAGGGCATGAGAGAGGAAATGACGAAAATAGACTGGAAGCAGAGCCTAGCAAGGAAGACAGTAGAGTAAGAATGGCAGGAGTTTGTCGGTAAAATTGAGGACACTGCACAGATGTTCATCCCCAAGAAGAGAAAGATTATCCGGGGAGGGAGTAGACAACCATGGCTGACAAAGGAAGTCAGGAAAAGTGTCAAAGAAAAAGAGATATCCTATAAAGTGGCCAAGAGCACTGGAAAATCAGAAGACTGGGAAGGCTACAAAAACAAACAGAGGATAACAAAGAGAGAAATAAGGAAGGAGAGGATCAAATATGAAGATAGGCTAACCAGTAATATTAGAAATAATAGTAAAAGTTTCTTTCAATACATAAGAAACAAACGACAGTCAAAGAGTAGACATTGGGCCACTTCAAACTGATGCTGGAAGCCTAGTAATGGGA
>NW_025214101.1:14666-15526 GCF_004010195.1 Chiloscyllium plagiosum | reverse complement strand
CAGACCGTTGAGTTTTTCCTGCAAATTCTTGGGTACCTAAAAGTTCCTGTTTATAACATAAACAAAGTTTTCCCTGCAGTATTGACTTCCATGTACATCTCCCACCAGCGTTTCCTCCTCCTCCTTGGTTCTAAGTTGCAGTCAAACTGTTTCTGTGTAAACTGAGCACCCTGGTGAGATGAATGGTAGATTCAGCAAATTTTTCTCTTGAGGCCTTTCTTGATGTTACAAAATCTCGCTGCATTTTGTTCGAAAAACGCATGGATAAGAAAGGCTGAGAAGGATATGGGTCAAGTGCAGGAACATGGAGTGAATGTGGACTGACATTTTGGTCAAAATGGACCAGTTCTGGCTGAAGGGCCTGTCTTCGTGCAGTAGGATTGTATGCCTGTAAATGAAAGCAGTTTGGGATATAAACAGAGGGGGGGATTTAAGAAACAATGTCAAGGAAAGATATGTTCACATGTTTCAGAATTCTGAATGTAGACATGTCGATAGCATCAGGCAACATAAGCTAACATACCAGGAATGATGGGTGAATGGGATACTGGTGTGAGTTAAGATGGTGGAGAGTTTTGTTCTGCAGCTTTGTACCTGGGAGTGGGGTCTGCAGAGTCTTCGACTCTGGGCTGAACCTAACACAAATGTATCTCAGTATCATTTTCATTGAGTGACAGAGGGATTGTCTGTCTGAGACTGAGCTAGTTTCCTGGTGCTATCTTATCGAACTCAGCTCATTAACAACCCACTCCACCGCATGGTGTCCTTATCATTCAATGCCAGCCAGATTCTCCCTCCCATCATGGTTGCAGGTACTCACCATCGCCGGAAATCACTGGATATTCCGTGATCCCTGGCAC
>NW_025214101.1:11366-14499 GCF_004010195.1 Chiloscyllium plagiosum | reverse complement strand
AACATTCTCATTGCTACAGGCAACACCTCCCCCTCCTCTCTCTCTCTCTCTCTCTAGCCTTTGTGATACCCCCGCACATTTATAGAATGCTCTGGAGAATGCTGGTTATGGAATGTTCCAGATAACGTTCCAAGTGTCCCAGTTTCAGGAGAATGACAGTGCCACAGTGTGGAAAACATGAGGGGAAGGAACAGTGTGTTTTTTTAAATTAAAATTACATGCACACGAAATTGAAATCCATCATGAGGGCATTCAGTCCTTGAAATGTGCTCTACCATTTAATAAGATCGGGGGTGATCTAACTGTCTCCTGAGCTCCATGTTATAGGAAATTTCAGTCATTCAGCCACCTGGCTTCCTGTCACTGACCAGACGACGCTCAGCCATTTTTATCCTGGGTTTCTTCAAGCATGTGTTCCTGAGGCATTTTCCATGGGGACGGACTCTGCTACCAATATGTCCCATCAGCTTTCTATTTTCATGCAATAGTAAGCATGCGTCACACAGATCAATCAAAAATATACTGTTATTTAATAACAGTATATTTATTGGCAGATTAATACTTGCCGATATCTAAACACAATTACTATTCTGGTTATTTTGCTTGTGTCACCTTATTGCATTCAGCTCAAGATAGCATCTAAACACTTGTTTCCAGCAGAGAACATTTTTATCCTCAGCTAGTACCTTGACCGTTACCTGAATTGTACCTTTTTCCTTGTTATGAAAGTTTCCCTTGCCCTTCGTCTGTGAGTTTTTCTGTCTGAAACAGTTACATAGGCTCCCACTCAGTTCGCTGGACGGCTGGTTTGTGATGCAGAGGGAGGCCAATCGCGCAGGTTCAATTCCCCACACTGACAAAGGTCACCATGAAGGTGACGTTCTCTCAACCTCCAGGGCTCAACTATACTTTCCTGCTAACCCCTCATAACCCTCAACTCGCTGATATGACAAAAAAACAATCCAACCCATCTGTAAAAGCATTCAGTGACCCAGCACAACTCTCTGGGTTAGTGAAATTCAGACTCAATTACGTTCTGAAAGAAGACATTTCTTTGTATTTCAGTTTGAAATCGATATCCCGTATTCTGTCCCTGAGTTCGAGAGTCTGCCCAGGTTTGGAAACATGTTCTCAGCATCTACCTTGTCAATCAACTTCTGTATCCTTTACGTTTCAGTGATATCACGCTCATTCATTTCAAGCACAATGAATAATTGCCTCACCATTTTAGATGTATTCAATAATTCAACCCTTTCATCCCAGGAACCTGCGTACTGTATCAAACTAGTTACTTGCTGCATCACTACGCTGACTTTATGTTTCATTCACAGGAACACTCCAATCCCCTTTTACTGCTCCTTTGTTGGGAGTCTTCTTCATAAAATAACAGCATGACTTTTGGTTTCGCAGCATCTTCCTCAAACTCGGATATATATTGCATTCAGCTCCCGCCGTCAGACTGTCTGAATAGACTATAAATAACTGATGCCATCGGACTGGTATTTGTGATACACCAGTAGATATGTCTTTATCATAACGATCCATTTATCCTGACTCTCCGATTTCTGTGTGCTAACCACCCGTCATACCATGCTAATACATTGTCCGTAACACTACGAGCTTCTGTCTTTTGTAAGGACCTTTATTTTGTGATATCTTATGGAAGATCTCTGGTAATCCGCATGCGTACCAGTTCCCCTTTAGCAAGTCCGCTTGTTACATTTTCAGACATCTCAGAATAACTTTGCAGGCAAAATATAGTTTCCCATTCACAAAACCATGCTGACTCTGTGGGAAGCTTTTCTGAATGCTCTTCAATTCTTGCCTTAATAATAGACTCTCGAAGATTCCGAGTAATAATGGTTAGGCTAAATGTTTCCTGTTTTCTGTCTCGCTCCTTTCTTGAAGGCAGACGCCACATTTGGAGGTTCTCCAGTTTCTCTGGAATACCCCTGAAATCCAGAGGGTTATGGAATGTTTCACACAGTACCATCAACCATTCATTTACCACTTTTAAAAAAAAACAACCATGAATTACTGCTAACCGGTCTACCCTTACTATTATCTGTTTGTCAAAAAACCTTGTTCGTTTTGTTAGAGACATTTCAAAAACTAGCCTCCTGTTAACATTTTGTTTATATCATTGACATGCTTACAGTGCCTTTGAGGAACAATGCAAAGTACCGGTGTAATTTTTTGCCTGTTCCCTGTAGCCAGTTCCCCAGTCACATCCTCCAAATGGCCTCAATATACTTTCCAGACTTCATTTCTACTGAAGGTCGTACACTCATTTTGAACTTCTTTTTATATATACGCAGAAAATTTTGTGATTCTTGTTTTTATATTTCTTGCCAATTTACTTACATCATATCTTTTGTTCCCCTTTTCCTCGCTTTCTAGATTCATGCAGTCACATCACGCACAAACAGACCCTTTCGTCCAACTTGTCCATGCTTAACTAAACTAGTCCCATCTGCTTTCACATGTCCCATATGCCTCAAAACGGTTCATATTTATATTTGTCCAAATGTCTTTTAAATGATGCAGATGTACTTTCATTTACCACTCTTCCTCTTGCAGCTCATTCCATACACACATCACCCTACATGTGAAAAAGTTGCACCATTGGCCCTTTTAAATCTTCTTCCTTTCACCTTAAAGCGATATGTTTGAACACCCCACTCTCCGGGCGAGAATGCCTTGGGTCTCTATTCAATCCATGCCTCTTATGATTTTATAAACTTCTATAACGTCACTTTTCAACCTCCTCCACTCCATCTAATACTAACTTCAAGAGCAAGCTTTTAATCGTAAGCACTGCAAATTTGAAACAATATTCAAAATGACATGTAAACAACACAGACAAAACTTCATACTGTGATTTGTTTTTTCTCAAAGTAACAATACTAAGACAGTGTGAAATGTTTACCAGTGCCATTAGGAAGTCAAACACTTGAATGTCTTTGTCGAAAGCGGGTGATGATCCCTACACTGAAAGCGTATCTCTGGCCAAATCCAAGTAAGAAAGGGAATTCTTATACCACACGATAAGCATGCAGTTGCCTTTAGCAGAGTGAGATGAAGGCTGAGTATACTTGTTGAAATTTGGATCACAGTGTGAATTCAGTGCAAA
>NW_025214101.1:0-11068 GCF_004010195.1 Chiloscyllium plagiosum | reverse complement strand
GATTTCAATAAGGTTTAAGCCAAGAAGGAAACTTTCCGGAATGAGATGTGAGTGGGAGGTGTAAAACAACATGAATGGAGAGGCCGAGTCACACTGACACCAGAGGCAAAGTGGCAGCACAAAACACAGCTTTTTGCTAGTGCAGAGAAGGTAGACCTGATCAAAAAGCCTCAGATAGGAACCATAATGTGAGAGAATGTACTCCGTAATTGGAGAGGGACAACCTGGAGGAGGACGGAGCAGTAATGGCTGGGGTTTCTGCGGGTAATTCAGGAAGCACAGCTGAAATTCATGCCCAATTTCTACTCATGGTCCCTGAAATATACACTCTAAATCTGGGTACACACTAATGCTCGTTAATTTGCGATTGATTAGTATCCTTGACAGATTTGGTCAACCACGGGCGTTTCTTCTTGTTCCGAGTCCTTTTTGACATAAACAACAATTGCTGCGTTTTATGGGATATCTGCTTGAATGTTTGCTCCTGTATGTCCACTGACCTTCCCCTGGGTCTATTTCCACATCCCTCTTCAGGCCACATGTATGATAGAAATCCTCAATTTAAATATTTGTTTCTTTTCAATCATTCAGGAGGAACTTGTGCATGTGGCTGAATACACGATCAGCGGAGGCTGACTCCATTCTCCCAGTTTCTCCATCTCTGTTGTTTCGGTTTGATGATGTCACATTCCAGAGAACTGCCACTGAGGTGACCTCCTTTTCCTCCAAACCAGAAATCCCCTAACTCCAGTGGATAGGGCCTTCAGCTGTCACTGTTCCATCGCCCACAGTGTCACCCTCACTCAGTCCCCTCCTTCCCAGAACAATGATATATCTCCCCTTGTCATCACTTCGTATTGCACTAGAATCCACATTCATGGAAGCATCCTCTGCCACTTCCACCACCTCCAGAAGGGTTACACCATCAAACACATCTTTCCCTCCCGTTCACTGTCAGCATTACATGGGGACCATTCCTTCTGTGACACTCCTATCACACTGAACACTTCCCCACTCCCTCCGTGGTACCTTCGCGTGCAATTGCAGAAGGTGCAACGCTTGCCTATTCACCTCTTCACTCCTCACTGTCCAGGGCCCCAATCACAACTTCCAGTTGAAGCAGCATTCCACTTGTCCTCGTTCAATCCAGTCTCCCGTCATTGCTGCTCACTGTGCAGACTCCCTTTCATTTGGGAGACTAAACGGAGACTGTTTTAAGGAAGACCTCCACTCTCTCTGTAGGCATAATCTTGACCTTCCCATTGCTTCCTAATCCAACAACCTACGTTGTTCTCATGCTGACTTTTCAGTCCTGAGCTGCTGTAATGTTCCAAAAAAGCACAACCCAATCTTGAGTAACATCTCACTTTACACTTTGGTATATTACAGCCTGTAGGAGTTAATATTCAATTCCATAATTACACAGCCTGACCCAATTATGGCAGTTCTCCATTTTTCATACATTCTGCTTCCTGGTTTCTCTATGATCTTGTCTGTGACTTGTTTACCTTGGACTCAATAGAGAGAACGCATTTCTCCCATTTACACTTTAATTTACACTAATTTTACATCAGTTTCTCTTTCATCACAATTAAAAGCTCATTCCTTTGTGGCATTGCATCTCCACATGCTCTGGGGGGGGGGGGGGGGGGGGGGGGTGAACAATCATTCAAGATGTAGAAATTCATTAGTTCTGAAACGACATAAGACTAGCATCATTGACGCTATAGAGTTCTTAATGAAGACCATGGAGAGAAACAGAGGGAAACATATTCAATTTAAAAACCGAAAATGGCACGACTGGAAGGGAAAAGATCCATATGAATATTAGAATTAGAACCGCTCCAGTGTGGAAACAGGCTCTTCGGCCCAACAACTCCAAAACGATTCTCTGAAGACTAAACCAACCAGACCCATATCCTGCATTTACGCCTGACGAATGGACCCAACCTACGCATCCCTGAACACTATGGGCAATGTAACAACACCAATGCACTAGCATAGCTTGCTCCTTATTGTACGTGGTTTTATTTTAGAGCAGTCACACCAAGATATTTCGGATTCACTGCTTTCAAGACATCTTTCAAAAAAAACAAGGACAGCATTACCTTGTTAAAGGAGTAGCATTTTCACAACACTAAACTTGGGACTTCATCAAAAAGTTTCTGGAAATCCAAATTCACTGCATCTATTGCTTCGCCATAATTTATTTCCCTGTCGGTTTCTCAAATATGGTTCACCTTTAATAATTTGGCATTGACTTGATCCATGTTCATTACTTTCAAACTAATTTAATTCTCAAAGTTCCCTGGCAAAGCTACCTTTCTAACAGACTCTTGTATTGTCCTGATTGCTTCTTAGGCACTAGGCAGACTGTAATTCGCTGCTTCCTCCCTGCCTCCTTTAGAAATACTGGGGGGTATTTGCTGCTCTCAAATCTGTCAATTCAGTCATCAGGAATTTGGAAGACAGCAAGCAAAGTATTCATTATTACCATGGCCACCTCCTTCAGGAATCATAGATAAAGATTATCAGGCCATGGGGATTTATCAGATTTCAGACCAAATGTTTTCTTCAAAACTGTTTATTTACAGATACGATTGTATTTCCTGCTTTTTCTCAGTAGACCTAGTATCGCTTGGAAAATTTTATTTTTCTTCTTTCATGAAGGCAGATCTGAAGTAGTTGCTTCATAGTTTGCCATTTTCCTGTTCACCATTCGCTGGTTTTCGACTGTAACGAAGCTACAATTACCTTTGCCAACATTTCACCTTGGTATATTGTGCTTTGAGAAACTTTTACGTTTCACGCTTGTTTAATGTACTGCTCCGAAACCTATTACTTCCTGTCTTAAGCTGTTCAATGATTCACCTTTCACAGCCATACAATCACAGAAGCATAGCCTGTGTAGCATCAAAATTACAGCACGATCTAAATTATTCCAACTTTACTACATCAGACCCACAGCCATGAATGGTTTGACACTTCAGGTTTTCGTCCAAATACTGTTTAACGGTTGTGACGTGACCCATGATAACAACCCCCCACCCATCCTCAGGAGGTGCATTCCGGACCCATAACCCTCTTGGTGAAAAACAATCCCTGACTCCTCTGTAAATATCAAATCCTTCCCTTTAAAAGTGTGTTCGCCTGTTCTTGGCTCTTTGACTAAAAGGAACAGCTGTCCACCCTGTCCATGACCCTCGTAATCTTATCCTGAAACACGTCTCCCAAAGTCTTGTCTGCTCCAAAGTAAAAACAAATGGAACTTATGAAACCTCTCTCCATAGCTGATATGCTCCATCCTTGGGAATATCCTGGTGAATCTCTGTGCCCGCTCCAGAACAATCACATCCTGCCTGTAATGTTGCTCCCAGAACCCCAAATAGTATTCCATCTTGACCTAACCAAAGTGCTACATAGCTCTTGTAATCTATGCCTCGATGAGTAAAGGATATGCCTACTTTTACCAATGATTTCTTACGTAATCTTTGATCCTCCCCCCTTATATTCACGGATGTGTGGAGAAGCACCATCTGAGCTTCCTGGTGTGCTGCCATTCATTGTGTACTCTCCTGTCTGGTTTCTTCCTCCAAAGTGCATCACCTCATATTTATCAGAGGTATGTCCTATCTGCCATTGATCCACCCATCTGACCATTCCATCTGTATTTTCCTATAACATAACAACATCCTCCTCACTGTCAAACACCCAGACAATATTTGTGTCAAACACAGACTTACGTATCACGCTGCCACTCCCCCTCCACATTCACACCTGTATCATTTATAAGTACCACAAATAATTAGTGACACAGCGCTGATCATTGTGGTACATCAGAGGACACCGGTCTCCAGTCACACAAACAGCCTTCGACCACCACCTATTTTTTTGCAAAATTTTCTTTAACACCGGTTTGAAACACACTAGTCTATAGTTCCCTGCTTTATCACAACAACCCTTCCTATAATGGGTGATCTCCAGTCCTCGGGCACCTCACCTGTGACCAGATTCTACTTAAACATATGGGCGGCACAGTGGCACAGTGGTTAGCACTGCTGCCTCACAGCACCAGAGACCCGGGTTCAATCCCCGCCTCAGGCGACTGACTGTGTGGAGTTTGCACGTTCTCCCCGTGTCTGCGTGGGTTTCCTCCGGGTGCTCCGGTTTCCTCCCACAGTCCAAAGATATGCAGGTCAGGTGAATTGGCCATGCTAAATTGACCGTAGTGTTAGGTAAGGGGTAAATGTAGGGGTATGGGTGGGTTGCGCTTCGGCGGGGCGGTGTGGACTTGTTGGGCCGAAGGGCCTCTTTCCACACTGTAATCTAATCTAATCGGCGCCTTTCATCCCTTGTCTCCAACAGCAGGCTGAGATGTAACTAATCTGGACCTGGGGATTGGTCCAATCTTATACCAGCCAAAACCATGAATCCCTACTCACATTTTACATCAATCTGTTCAAGAGCTTCCCAGTCCATCTTCTTGAATTCTGTACCTGCCTCCTCCTTTTCCCAAGTAAACAGACGTGAAGTTCTCATATAAAAATCAATCAACGGTCTCCAGTTTCAAACACAGATTCCCGCCTTGATCTCAGGCCAAGCCTCCTCAGCAGACCATCGTGCCAACTGAGAGATTAATCAGGAGAATGCACATTCAGTATATGTGATCAGAACATTTTACTTAGATCAAGATCTCAAAATTGTACAGATCCAGTCCAGGTACAGTCTCCCCAACTCTCTGTGTTACTTATGCAGAATGTCTTTACTTCTAGTAAGAGCAAATCACTGCAGAAGCTGAATCTGTACTGAAGCAAACACATGCTAGAGATCACAGTTAGTCAGACAGCATCCGTAAAGGGAGAGCAAGCTGACACTTTGAGTCTAATTGATACTTCATCATCTATATTCGGATTCCCTTTAAATAAAGGCGTTTAAAGGGGCACAGCACTGACACCTGTGGCATATCAGCGTACACCGGTCTGCAGTCACACAAACAGCCTTCAACAACCACATATGTTCTACAATAGTTTCTCTAATGCCTACCTTCCCCGTTTGCATATGTTCCTCCCAATACACTTTGCTTTAATGTTTTCTGATAACTTACTCTATGTGCTGATTAAACCTCCTCCTGAATATCTGATTGTACCAGATTCACTGATTCGCCATTGTTTACATCTACAGAGAGATATCTTCAAGAAAACAATTGTAAATTATAACTTCCCTTTCATAAATGCAGAACAACTGTCTTGAAATTTGCTATTACTTAATCAATGTCCAGTAGGTTGCAACAGATTCCATACTGTGGATGACAACTAACTGGCCTGTAGTCCTCCACTCTCCCACTTCTTCCCTTCGTAAATCATTTGAATGCATTTATAACTTTCCGAAGTGAATACAGAAAAATACAGCGGTCCTTATTCAAATCAATACGGATATTGCTGTTTTCTCTGAAATTTTAGTTTGAATTACATCTGGTCTGTCAGACTTATCAATACTCATTCCAGTTCTGTTTCCAAATACTACCTCATAACTGTATATGAATGGTTTTAGTCTTTAGTTACAAAGGTCCCATGGTGACTTGGTATTTCTGGGAGATTTTCTGGATCTTCTTCTTTGAAGACAGACGCAATGTAACTGTTTTGTCTCCTTTTCATTTTTCTGTTCTCTACAATAAATTCTCATATCCACACAGTCGTTGAGCCATATTTGATCTTGGTTTCATTTTCCTTTCAAGTATCAACAGACGCTTTTCGCTAGTATTTACAAATAACAAAGAAAATCACAGCACAGGAACAGCCCCTTCAGTCCTCCAAGCCTGTGTCAATCCAAATCCTCTATCTATACCTGTCGCCTATTTTCTAAGGTCTGTATCTCTCTGCTCCCTGCCCATTCACGTCTCTGTCTGGATACATATTAACTGACGGTTTCGTCCCCACCTCTACCACCTCCACTGGCAACGCAACCCAGCATCCATAACCCCCTGTGCAAAGAACATTTCGAGCATATCACCAAACTCTTCCCTTTTCGTCATGAATTCTTGATCCCTTGTAACTGACTCCCCCACTTTGGGAATAAACTTCTTGCTATCCACGCTATTTACACCTCTCATTGTTTTGTAAACCTCAATCAAGTCCTCCCTCAACCTCCGTCTTTTTAATGAAAATAAACCCATCTATCAAATCTCTCCTTATATATCGTTCTCTCCATGCTAGGCAAGACCCTGGTGAAAATCCTCTGCCCTCTTTCCAAAGCATCCAGATCCTTTCAGTAATGTGGCAACCAGAACTGTTCGCAGTATTCTGAATGTGGCCGAATCAAAGTCCTATACAACTGTAATATGGCCTGCCTACTCTTGTACGCAATAGATTCCAACAGATGTCCTCCTGTGGGTGACGAGTTAACTGGTCTGTGGTTCTTCACTTCTTAAATTGTTAGAATGCAGGAAGGAAAGTATGCTATATGCCTTCTTGATCATTCTATCAACCTGCCACTTTCAGCGAACAATGGACCTGAACACCCAGATTTCTCTGTACATCAATTTTCCCCAGGGCTTTTTCCAGTTACTGTGTAATTTGTTCTCGAATTGGATCTTCCAAAATGCATCACCTCTCATCTACCCTTTCTTCACCCAACTATCCAATCCATCTACATTCAGCTGTGTTCTCTGACATTCCCCTCAACTTTCTGCTACTCTACCAATCATAGTGTAATTTGCAAACTTGCTCATCTGACCACCTATACCTTCCTTCAGATCATGTAAGTACATCACACCAAACAGTGGTACCAACACGGATCCCTGTGAAAAACCACACAGAACAGTTGTCCATTTTGAGAAACTCCCTTTCATTACTACTCTATGTCTCCCGTTGCCCAGCCAGTTCTCTAATCCATCTAGCTAGTACGGCATGGACGCCCTGTGACTTCACCTTCACCTTCATTAGTCTATCTCATCAAACGCCTTACTGAAGCCCATGTAAATGATATCTACAGTCCTTTCTCCACTGTCAACTTTGTCATTCATCAAAGAATTCTATCATGTCTGCTAAGATGTGACATTCCCCTAAACAAATTGTGGAAGGTCTTGAGTGGAGTCCAACTTGTTTTACCCGGGAGTCATACTGGTTTTATTTCCAAAACAGGACGTTATAAAATGAAACAATGATTGTCTGCGTACTAATTGAATATTGTTTTGAACAAAATACAATCTATCCCCAAATATAAATCTGCAAATGCAAATTAGCCCCCCAGATTTATATGTGTGTCTGTGCGAGAGATGCGGAGTGTGTGTGTGGGGGGGCGGATGGCGTGCGAGTGATAGAGAGAGGATGTGTATGTTTTTGTCCGTGTGTGAGAGAAAGAGGGTGTGTGTGTATGTTTGCGGATGAGAGGGAGAGCCTGTGCTCACGTTAAGACACATACAAATTTGGCAGATCCCTTTCCCCACACGCACCCAGTTCGTGGTTTCAGAGTTTCCATGCTCTGCAGCTTCTGCTTCATTTGTTGTTCATGTTACAGACCCTGATGCTGTAACTACAGTCCCCATGTTCCATCCAGAGTTGGGTCACCAAATCCTCTGGTCTCCCTGAATGTCCGCAGTTCACAGCACAACCGCCAGCAAACCATCCCCAGCCCCTCCACTAACTTTTCAATAAGAGGAGACAATCAGACTTCCCTCCACAAAAAGTGAGATATCTACTCCTTTATAATTATAATTCAGTATCCACCTCGTGTTTCTGACCACCTGATTAGCTGAGAGGACAAACACAGGCTTTCAGTGGACACGCACAGACCAAGTTTTAAAGACATGAGTCAAATATGCTGAAACTCCCTGTCCAACATGGAGCACAACTTTGGACACAACGAGAAGTGAGCAACAGTCCGAAACACAACCCCCTGTCCATGGAACACCACATGGACACACCAGCAAACGAACAACTGCCCAGTACACACACCGCTGTCCAACATGGAGCACGACGTGGGACAAACCGAGAAGTGAACAGCTGCCCTGCACACACACACACACCACTTCATGAAGCACCTCAAGGGACACACCAGGAAGTGAGCAACAGATCAGTACACACTCTCCTGTCCATGGAGTAACACATGGGGCACAGCGGGAAGTGAACAACAGCCTGACACACACTATTACATTATTTCTGAACTTCATAACGCCAGTATTCGATACAATACACAACGAAAAACCAAGGCCAGGGAAAGATACAGATGGACAGAGACATTCACGTTAAAAATAGAAACGGAAAATGTATACAGAAACAGAGCATGTTGTTGAAATATGAGGAAAAAAACAAGGGAGTGGGTCTATCTGGAGCAGTGAGACCTTGGCGGGTCAGGTCACAAGAATAAGAACATTGAAAAAAGGCATTACCAGATCAGCTGACCAAATCTGTTCCATTAAATTCTGAATTTACCTCACAGAACAAACGCAGAAACTATAAACTGGGACAAGTAGACAATCCAGCGTGAAGAGCAACGCAGCTTATGCCAGTGCATTGCTTCGTAAACCGGACTATCTGCCCAGCATGGGGAGCTGGGCAGACTCTCCCAGTGTTTTGCTCAGTTCGCTGGAATGTCTGGCCAGCATGGAGAGTTGTGCAGTCTATGCCAGTGTATTGCTCAGTAAACTGGACTATCTGCCCAGCATGGGGAGCTGTGCAAACAATCCCAGTGCATTTCTCAGTAAACTGGACTATCTGGCCAGCATGGGGAGCTGTGCAGACTATGCTTGTGTATTGGTCGGTAAGGTGGACTATCTGGCCAGCATCGGGAGCTGTGCAGACTATCCCAGTGTATTGCTCGATGTGGTGGACTATCTGGCCAGCATGGAGAGCTGTGCAGACTATGCTAGTTTATTGTTTAGTAAGCTGGACCAGTTGCCCAGCACGGCAGTATTGCAAAACTTTGCAGGTATATTGTTGCTACATTTGCACGACGTAAATGACTAACACGGGGCAATTTGCCGCCCATTCTGCGAGTGACAGTAAATGGGCTCCCATAAATTAATATCTCTATATCTTCATGCATCAGTTCAAAGCAAGGGGTTTTATGAGTGCATGTGTGTGTGGGTCTGGGGCAGTGCTGGATGTGAAAGTCATTGTCTATGAGAGAGTAAACATGGAGGAAATCAATTTAAATGGGAACAACTGTTAGGGCTTAGAATAATGGGCAGAGATAGTTCTGGATTAGTGTTGCTGGAAGAGCCCAGCAGTTCAGGAGCGGTAAAATCGACGTTTTGGGCAAAAGCCCTTCATCAGGAATACCGGCAGAGAGCCTGAAGGGTGGAGAGATAAGTGAGAGTAAGGTGGGAGTGGGGAGAAAGTAGAATACTGTACAATAGGTGAGTGGGGGAGGGTATGAAGGTGATAGGTCGCGGGGAGGCAGGGTGGAGTGATTAGGTGGAAAAGAAAATAGGCAGGTAGGACAGTTCATGGGGATAGTGCTGAACTGGAAGTTTGGAACTGGGGTGAGGTGGGGGAAGGGGAAATGAAGAAACAGTTCATGGGCAGCTGCTTATGACATGCTTGAGAATATTAAAGTAAAGGTTTTGCGGACCCAATAGTATTATAGATCAGTACGGACAGGAATGACGGATGGATGGGGAGTTCTGTGTGATATTAGATATGAGCTGTGGAGTATTGACTCAGATTTGTTTCTGCAAATTTACAGCTGTGAGTGTCAGCAACAGATGAATGCCACCTTTAAGACTGTATTTCACAGCTCATGGTTCAAATAGCAGATAGGATGACCCAGTGAAATATATGCTAGATTTATCAGTAGTTACAATTAGAAATGGCCAGGGTGTAGTGTCAGGAATTGGTTCATGGCCAAAGGAATCACCACTGCTGTCATTTGTCTATTTCAGCTTCAGATAATTGCCGGGGATGAGATGGAGTCAGAGGAAGGAAATGCAGTTTGTAACCAGAACAGAAGATAGTGACCTCAATGCTTTCAATATTTAGATAGCAAGGGCACTGATACAGTGAATCATGAATCACAGCTGAAACTGAGCAAGTCAACATAACAACCCATAAGTAACACTGCCAGAAGCAAGGAGGAAGAGAGTGATTTCACAATTTAGTAGTGGTTTGTCAAGTGAATATCTGGATTTAGAGTCTTAGCAGAAACAATTACAGTGGCAAGGAGGGTAGAGTGAATGAACGAACAGTATTACTGTCAAACATGATTTATACAATTAATTACTGAACAGTGAGACTTACCAGGTACACCAACAAAAGCCAGGATTGGATAATAAAAATATTGTATAATGTAAAGTGCATATTTGATCCGCCACGATAATGACCTTCGATCATAATATGTAGAAATAAACCAAACATCCCTATAAAAACTCCTGTCCATTCTTGGGACATTCCAGTCTAATGTTCTCAGTTTGTGATCCATTGCTGTAACATTCCAGTCTAATGTTCTCAGATTGTGATCCATTGCTGTAACAATCCAGTCTAATGTTCTCAGATTATGATTCATTGCTGTAACATTCCATACTGTGGGATAACACATTGAACGGAACCCACTTATCATTAAAGGAAGAAAACCATCCACTGGGGGAATTGCAACTCATGGAGACTAACATTAATCACAGTCACTGAACAAACAGGTCCAGTTAACCCCTTCCTGATATCACTTTTCATATCCCAATAAAAGGGAACATTTACTCCGTGTGGATGGAATGGATGGGCGTTGCTGAGGGATGGACCATAAATCTTTCAATCTTCTTATTGTTTCTTCCGTATATGTGGGAGTAGTGCAAGAACACTGCAGGACTGCGTATATTATATACTGTTTATAAAGGGAAACAATGATAAAGTAACAGACCAGCTGTATAAGGTGACTGGTGGGGTAATTTCCAGAGCCAATAAACCAGGGTATATGTTTATTGCCCATTGAATTTGTGTAATGTTGCTTCCGGTTTTATGTGCACTGTTGTCAAATTCTTCCATAACCTTGGGACATAATTCAGCGCATCGAGAGTGCTGCGCAGGAACAGGAGGAAGTAATTCTGTCCCCATGCCCCTGTTACAAAGGGACGGGAAAG
>NW_025214100.1:38035-39000 GCF_004010195.1 Chiloscyllium plagiosum | reverse complement strand
TTTTTTCTCCACGTACTTGTACTTTATTTCTATTTTAATATTCAGCTATTGCCCATCTTGAATACCTCAACTGAACCAGCTTCCACCACGCTTCCAGCCTGTGCATTCCAAACCCTAACTACTCACTGAGCAAAAAAAACGTTTTTCTCACGTCATCCTTGCTTCATTTGCACATCAGTTCAAATCCATGCTCTCTCATCTTGTTCCTTTAAGAGCAGGAACAACCTCTCCTTACCTACTCTATCCAGCCCGCTCATGATTTTGAAAACCAAATCTCCTTTCAGCCTTTTTCTCACCAAGGCGAAGATTTCCAACTTCTTCAATCTGAGGGAGGGACTCAGATTTCCCTCCCCTCCCCTATCAGCTTTCCGTAGAGACCACTCCCTCCGCGACTCCCTTGTCAGATCCACACCCCCCACCGACCCAACCACCACTCCCGGCACCTTCCCTTGCAACCGCAGGAGGTGCAACACCTGCGCCCACACCTCCCCCCTCACTTCTCTCCAAGGCCCCAAAGGAAACTTCCATACCCGCCACAGATTCACCTGCACCTCCACCCACATCATCTACTGCATCCGCTGCAGCCGGTCTGGCCTCCTCTATATTGGGGAGACAGGCCGCCTACTTGCGGAGCGATTCAGAGAGCACCTCTGGGCCACCCGGACGAACCAACCCAACCACCCTGTAGCACAGCATTTCAACTCCCCCTCCCACTCCACCGAGGATATGCAGGTCATTGGACTCATCCACCGCCAAACCACAACAACCCGACGGTCGGAGGAGGAGCATCTTATCTTCCGACTGGGAACCCTCCAACCACAGGGGAAGAACTTGGACTTCACCAGTTTCTTCATCCCCCCTCCCCCCACCCTGCCTCAGCCCGATCCCTCCAGCCCGGCACCGCCTTCCTGACCTGCAGCCTTCTTCTTGACCTCTCCGCCTCCATCCTACTCCGACCTACCACC
>NW_025214100.1:28637-29417 GCF_004010195.1 Chiloscyllium plagiosum | reverse complement strand
TCAGCATGGATTGGTTGGACTGACAGGCCTGTTTTCATGCTGTATGACTCTATGATTGACGCTATGGAACAAATAGCTGGTGGGATTAACAGCAACATTGACAGCATAACCGAACACCTGTTGGGATATGTAATCCTGCTGGAGTCTTGGAGGTTGTTTTGCTCAGTGACCCCTTCCCACACACGGGACTGATGAGCGACTTATCCCCAGTGTTACTGATTAAATGAGTTTCCATTTCTGTGGTTAAATGAATCTCTTCCAGCAGTTCCCACATTGTCCTGCTTTCTCTGTGGTATCGGCGTCCATTTTTCAACCCAGTGTGAACGATCCTTTCAAATTGTGTCCACACATATACAAATCCTGTTTTCCCTGTTGTTAATATGTTCTCATTCTTTCTCATTCACCCACAGGGTGTGAGTATCACTGGTCAGGACAACATTTATTCTTCGCCCCTTGTTCATTGCTGCCTGGCTACGCCACACACCCGGGTGCGATCCCAGCCTCGGGTCTTTGTCTACACAGAATGGGCAGTCTGCACATTCTCTGTGTGTTTGCGTTTTTATTTCTCCCTCTGACCAAAGATGTACCAGTTACAGGGATAAACAATGGGAAATGCAGGTTTATGGGATAGGGAATACCGTGGGGTCTGGTGGGATGCGCTTCGGATGGACCGTCTGGACTGGAAGGGCCGACTACCCTGCTCACGTTTTTCTGGCCCTGGAGTCTCTCGTAGGCAGGACTGGGGAAGATTCTGCATAAGGGACATGAATGAATGGGATT